>NC_080162.1:143207935-143443580 GCF_950295315.1 Erinaceus europaeus
CTATTGGGAGCACCACCGCCTGGCCCCAGGAAATTCAAGTTCTCAGAGCAGCAATTTGCTGAAATCAAGAAGTACCTGGAAAGAAGTCAGCTGTGTAAAGTGGGGGTAGTAAAACTCAACTTCACGACTCCATGACCAAGCTGAGGAGTGCCTCAAACAAGCTGGGAGGGTCACCACTGGCATTTGGACAGGGACCATTCTTCAGGGCTTTTCTCCAAACTGATTGTCAGTGAATCAGAAAATGGGTTCGTTTGCTGTTCTGACACTTGGTTCTGCAAGCTGAGACTGAGTTCCTACACTCTGAGTGTGTGTGTGTGTGTGTGTGTGTGTGTGTGTGTGTGTGTGTGTGTGTGTATCCCCTTCCCAAATATTCATTACTTTAGACTATTTTACATTTTTAAAATTTTTACTGGGCAGAGGCAGAAATTGAGAAAGGGTAAATAGAGAAGGAGAAAGAGACACTGGCAGCACTGCTTCAAAAGTTGTGAGGTTTACACCCTGCAGGTGGGAAATTTTACAGTACTATTCTTTATCCCTCTGGGAGTATGGACCAAAATTCTTTATGGGGTGTAGCAGGTGAAAGGTCTGGCCTCTAGATTGCTACTCCTCTGAGCATGGACATTGACAGGTTGATCCGTATCCCCAGCCTATTTTTATCTTTCCCTAGTGGGGAAGGGATCTGGGGAGGTGAGGTTCCCCACACATTGGTGAGATCTACCTATGACCATGGACTTTGAGCTCAGACAGGGATGCAGAGGTTACACAGAGTCCTATGCTAAATATGAATAGATATGAGCCCCAGGTCAGATGGATAGGGTTTATAGTTAACAGTATTTATATACTGTCCTCAGATGTGGGAGCTACTCTGTGCTGATCCAGCTCTTTAGCCCTATTCCCAACTCTGACACCATCTTCCCAGACAGTACCTTTATCCCACCTGCATGTTAGCTATCAGGCTCAGACAAAAACTACTAAAGTCATGGGCCCCCCTACTCAGGGAACCCTGGGATTCCCACATAGACATGATGGGCTGAGACCTCTAACAGATCCCTCTCTCCACCATCACTGGTCATCACTGGTCATCTCCATCAGGAACAACATCATAAAACCTCATGTGGGCATCTACAGGACCTTTCTCTCAATGTGGAACAACAATGGTAGAAACTGTTCTACTCTCCCAAGGGAGGCTGGGTCAGGATACTCTGCCATTCAAGAAAGACTGGTCCTGAAATGAGTACAGCCTAGAATGTTCCTAGCTGTGACCATGGACTGCAAGCTCAGACTGACAGGAATGCGGAAGTTATACAGGCTCCAGTGTTGAATATGAGTAGACATGGGCCCTAGGTCAGATGGATGGGGGATATAGCTAATAATAATAATAATAATATATACACTTTTCTCGTATTTGGGAGCTACTCTCTACGCTGATCCAGCTCTCTAGTCCTATTCTCAACTATGACACCATCTTCCCTGATAGTACTTTTAGCCCACTTGCATGTTAGCTGTTGGGCCCAGGCAAAAATTAGTAAAGTCAAGGGACTTTTGGAATATACTTAAAATAGACACCCTAGCTTTTTCAAAAATAAAGACCCCAAACCTCACCTGCTATATTCTTACCTTATGCTTCTGATTATTAAACAATGTATTCTGCTTTATATCTTAATACTTTTCAACCACCAAGTTGCAGATGCTACTATGATGCCAACCTGAACTCCCTAGGCAGATAACTTCACCAATGTGTCCTGGAACCCCACCTCCCCAGAGCTCTACCCCACTAGGGAAAGGTGAAAACAGGCTAGAGGTATGGATAAATCTGTCAACACCCATGTCCAGCAGGGAAGCAATTACAGAAACCAGATGTCCTACCTTCTGCATCCCATAAAGACTGTTGGTCCATACTCCCAGAGGGATAAAGAATAGGGAACTTTTCAATGGAGGGGATGGGATATGGAACTCTGGTGGTGGTGAGAATTGTATGGAATTGTACCCCTCTTATTCCATAATCTTGTCAATCATTATTAAATCACTAATAAAAAAAGTCATGGGTCCCTTGAACTGTACCTAAAATAGTCTTCCCAGCTTCCTCCCACATGAAGACCCTTAGTTGAGTCTGCTAAACTCTTACCTTTAGGTTGCTCATTATTAAGCAATTTGTCCTGCTTTATATCTTACCACTTTTCAGCCACCAAGTTGCAGACACTACCATGACACCATCCTAACTTCCCTGGGCAGATGATCTAACTAAGGTGTCCTGAAACCTCACCATTAGACTGATTTTTTTTTTCACACAGAAAGAGACAGAGAGACACAGGAAGTGAGGGAAAGACACCACTGCACCAAAGCTTCCTCCAGTGCAGCAGGGACCAGTATTTAACCTGGGTACTACTTGTGGCACAACAGGCATCTTCCTAAGTGAATAATTTCAGCAACTCAGAATATATTCCCATTGTTAAGGGACATATGTCCTATGTAAAGAAACAGTCTCCTAGAGGTCTATATGACAGTATGGATGACTCTTATAAACATCATGCTGAGCGGATAAAGCTTTTTCCAAAACGGAGACCCCAAATATTCATCTGCAATATTATTGCCTTTAGGTTCATGATTAGTCAACAATTTGTCTTGCATTATATGTTAACTCTTTTTCAGCCGCCAGGTTCCAGATACTACCATGATGCCAACCCGACTTCCTTGGGCAGAGGACCCTAGCATGTGTCTTGGAACTCTACCTCTCCAGAGCCCCGCCCCACCAGGGAAAGAGAGATGCAGGCTGGGAGTATAGATCGACCTGTCAACGCCCATGTTCAACAGGGAAGCAATTACAGAAGCCAGGCCTTCCACTTTCTGGACCCCATAATGACCCTGGGTCCATTCTTCCAGAGGGATAAAGAAAGAATAGGAAAGCTAGGGAGTTGGGCAGTAGTGCAGTGGGTTAAGCGCAGGTGGCATGAAGCACAAGGACCGGCATGAGATCCTGGTTCGAGCCCCTGGCTCCCCACCTGCAGGGAAGTTGCTTCACAGGCAGTGAAGCAAGTCTGCAGGTGTCTATCTTTCTCTCTCCCTCTCTGTCTTCCCGTCCTCTCTCCATTTCTCTCTGTCCTGTCCAACAACGACAACATCAATAACTACAATAATAAAACAACAAGGGCAACAAAAGGAAATAAATAAATATAAAAAAAAATTTTTTAAAAAGAAAGAATAGGAAAACTATCAGGGGAGGGGATGGGATACAGAGTCCTGGTGGTGGGAATTGTGTGGAGTTGTACTCCTTTTGTCCTATAGTTTTGTCAGTGTTTCATTTTTATAAATAAAAAATTAATAAATTAATAAATAAACAGTTAGCTATTACATATGAGAAAAAAAGAAGATGGATGTGAAAGAAACAGGTGGTAAAGAAGCGATAAGAACTGACTGACTAGAAGTTTTAAAGAAACATATTTATATACTTCTTGAGATGGAATTCTTAGAGCAGTGTTTCTCAAGCCCTAGCAAGTGTCAGATCCTCTTGGGGAGCTTATGGAAACGTAGACAGTTGGAAGATATTCTGACTTCATGCGTGAAGAGAAAGACCCAAGAGTTCACAATTCTACTGAGTTCTAGGTGGTACTTACCTTGCTGGTTTAGACTACAGCTGGTGGCAGTTATGGCTAGGTAGTATATAAATGGAAGAGGAAATCAACAGAAAGGAAAGAGTCATTAAAAATTTTAAATCAACCCATACCAAGTTTCTTCTTCTCTTTCTTTTCTCTCTTTTTTCCTTTCCCTCCCTCCCTTCTTTCCTTCTTTCCTTCCAACAGAGAAAAATTGAGGAGAGAGGAGGGAAGATTAAGAGTGACAAAGAGGCATGTGCAGCCCTGCTCCACCGCTCATGAAGCTTCCCCTCTGCGGGTGGAGACTGTGCACTTGAACATGGGTCCTTGTGCATGCTAATGTGTATATTCTGTCAGCTGTGCCTCTACTGCCTCGGCATCGGGACCTCTGGAGACTTCACTCTGTGAGTCTCACAGTCCCTGTCAAAATTGAAAGGGATCACACATAAAATCCTCAAAGTCCCCAGCACATAGCACATATTTATTTGGATGAAAGATACATCAAGGAAGGAAGATGGAGTATGAATGAAAAGTCATGAATTCAAACTGCCAAGAGGGAGACTGGGCTCCTGACTTAACCAGTGTATGCAACAAGAAAGCAAAATGCCAACTTCCCTAAACACAGTAGGTGCTTCTGCAAGACTTAGCAGAAGTAGCTGCAAAGAGCTGAGAGGCCAGCAGGAACTTTTACAGAAGATGACCTCAGGGGGAAAAGGAGCACTTGTGTTAATATGTGTCACCCAGCCACCCCTTTTGTATTCGCCTGCTGGGGCCCTCACCCAGGGCTGCCCTGGCTAGGAGACTCACAGGCTGCAGACCTTCACTTTATCCCAAATGAGAGCAACTTGTTTTCATCTTTTTGAAAGGTCTGGCTTTCTCTGGGGCAACAATTTTGTGCTTAACCCACTGTGCTACTGCCCGACAGGGCAACAATTCTAAAGTAGTGACAGTGGTACAGGGTCATGGATCAAACAGCAAACAAGCATCTGACTTGTCATAGGTCCCCAACAAAACAGCCTCAGATCTGTGTGTAGGGGCTGGGTGGGAGAGGGTGTTCTGGGGTGGGGGCCCAGTTGTGAGTCATAGTAGATGAAGGAAAGCACTTCCCACTCAGAAACTCAGTAAGGACTGTCCCCTACACTCAAGGAGGAATGGCTACCTTAGTAGCAAAGGCACTGCTTCTGTCCTAGGCCCCTCATACCAACAAATTTTAAACCTGGGAACTTCATAATCCCAATTGTCTGCTGTTTCCCCTGCCTCTCGCTCTCTCACTCTCTCTCTCACCCTTCCTTCTTATTTGTGTATTTCTGTTACAGGGGCTCTACTGGGCTCTCATGTTGAGTAGAGCCAGAAATAAATTGAAAAAGAAGGGAGAGAGAGAGGGAGAGAGAGAGAGAGGGAGAGAGAGATATGGAACCAGACCACTGCTAATCTCTGGCAGAAGGTGGTGCCAAGGACTGAACCTGTGACTTTGTGGCTTCAGGCATGGAAATTGGTGTTCTGACAGACAGGCTGAGCTCTCCCCTGGCCCTAAGGCACAATGTTTTAGCTATCCAAGTTTTGTTTAGTAACCGAAAACTGGACTCTAAAGTAAACAACTGTCACTTGTCTATGAGAGAGTGAGAGTGAAGGAGAGGAGAGAGAGAAAGAGAGAAGGAGAGAGAGACAGAGAGAAAGAGAGAGAGAGAGAGAGAGAGAGAGAGAGAGACAGAGAGAGACTGACTTGTGGCACTGATTCACTCCTCATGAAGTCTTCCCCCTGCAGGTGGGGTCTGAGGGCTTGAACCTGGGTGCGCTCTGTTAAGTACACCACCAGCTGAGCTCCTCAACCAAAATTTTCTTATAATATCTTTCTTCTCCTCTGTCTCTTCTCTTTTTTTACCCACACCAGGGTACAAAACACAGCACTGGAGAGCCCCCCCGACACCATAACTCTCCCTATGTGTTACCCAGGGGCTCAAACTCTGATTAGCCATATGGTAAGAGAGGCACCCTACCCAGTGAACTAGTTCTGTAGCTCCACATCAGAAATCTTTCTAGACTGCCAGAACCTTCCAAGACACCACACTGAAAAACTCAGTTCCAGGGTTCCCAAGGAGCCTGAGTCCAAGAGAAATTATTCAGCTAAGAATCAGTATTCAAGATCTACCCTCCACCCCTGGCATTTACCCATTGTCCTCAGTTGCATTTGCCTGTTGGTGCCTGGGGTCCTCACTGGCACCCTCAGATCCGCAGCCTGTCAACAGACCTGCCCTGCTCTGCCTTGCTGACTTCTTCCTCCTGGGCAGAGAAGGCGGTACCTAGATATTCTAGAATATATAGGCAGACTGGCCCTAGATATTCACTCAGCTGCACTGTGGCACCCACACCCTATTGCCCAACAGCCCTGGCCCTGTGGTGACAAGGCAAAAACACGGTCCCTCACTCAACTGGGCCATTTCACCACAGAAAGGAGCCACCATAGCTGATTTGACTTCATCTAGAGGAAGGCTGACAAGGTGTCCCTTCCACTACCAGGCAGCTTTGGTGTTTTCCCTTCCCTCCCTCTCCTTCTTCCCCTCCCCTCCCCTCCCCTCTCCTCCCCTTTCCTTCCTTCCTTCCTTCCTTCCTTCCTTCCTTCCTTCCTTCCTTCCTTCCTTTCTTTTATTTCCTTCTCTCCTCCCTCCCTATCTCTTGCTTTCTTCTTTTTTCTTTATTTCACTCTTTTTTTTTTTGATTCTGCATAGAAAGCATTTTAATTCAATTTCAGTTAAAAATATAGTTTCCTTACTTCCACAGTGAACATAAAACATTTTCACATACAGAAAGTTTAGGTACATTCAACTGTTTACAAGACATGTGTCCATATAATACACTTATATTCATGGGAAGTATATGAACTTATATAAATGCATCTGTTTGTTACTTTTTGCATCTGGTACCTCTTAGCATGAACATGCTCATCTCCTGAAGTCAATTTATATATTGTTCAGAGTTTCTTTAAGATTTTAATAGTTCTATTCATAGGATTTTTTTCTAAACAAACTTCAAGCTAGAGCTCTAGCAATTGAAATTATCTGACTGACAATGCATGAAATTCTTATCAGGTTGAATTTTTTACTTTACAGTTTAAGTCATTCCAAGTGGTTCATAATTATTTGTGCATTGGGGAGCACCAAGGATAAGGAATTTTTATACATCACAGAGAAAATCACAGCACAGCAATCTCACTTGCTCTTCAAAGTCTAACTATTTGGAAATAGCATTTCTTTCAAATGAACAATCTTTTTCTTTTTAAAATGAAATCAACCAAGACACTAGAAATGGGAATGATACAAACAGGTGTTATATATAATATCAAGTATACAATTCACCTTCTCACATTGATAACTTCCATTTTTTGAACTGAATTCCATATGTCAAAAAAGAACTCCAAAAAGCGATGTAACATTTATAAACTTATCAACTACGCCGCTTAAAAAGAATTTCCAAAGTAAAAGACTCTGGGGTGGGTGGGTAGGTGGGGAGAATACAGGTCCATGAAAAATGATGAATGAAATAGTGGGGGTTGTATTGCTAAATGGGAATCTGGGGAATGTTATGCATGTAAAAAAAAAAAAGAAGTAGAAACGCAAAGCAGAAATTGACTGAGTTTGGAGTATGGCACCAAAGTAAGAAAGCAGAAGTATACTAGAGTTTGCAGTGAGTACCTCCCTAATACTTCCTCTCCACTTTTCTAAGCTTTGGGTCCATGATTGCTCAACAATTTGTTTGGCTTTGTATGTTAACTCTCTTTCCAGTCACCAGGTTCCAGGTGTCATCAGGATGCCGGCCAGACTTCCCTGGATTGAAGACACCACCAATGTGTCCTGGAGCTCAGCTTCCCCAGAGACACACCCTACTAGGGAAAGAGAGAGACAGACTGGGAGTATGGACCAACCAGTCAACGCCCATGTTCAGCGGGGAAGCAATTACAGAAGCCAGACCTTCTACCTTCTGCAACCCTCAACGACCCTGGGTCCATGCTCCCAGAGGGCTAGAGAATGGGAAAGCTATCAGGGGAGGGGGTGGGATATGGAGATTGGGCGGTGGGAATTGTGTGGAGTTGTACCCCTCCTACCCTATGGTTTTGTTAATTAATCCTTTCTTAAATAAAAAAATTAAAAAAAAAAAAAAGAATTTCCAAAAGACATCTTTCTGGCTAACATGTGAAGCAAAATATTTACCTGATGAACAGAAAGCACCTTATAGTAAAAGATGTATAAAAGAGAATTTGTCCTACAAATTATGTGCAGAAAGGTATTAAAGTTTCATCATTCTTAATATGATGTTTACCATGTACCTGCTGTAAAGAAAAGGAACATAAAAACCCAGCAAGCCTACACCAATGTCACATTATTATTGCTGTTTACTGAAGAATCTATAAGGTCTTCTCTGTACTCTTTCATTTTCACAGGATTTCATCTTGCGTGTAAAGATATGTAGCTTGAGTTAAATTTTTTTTTTTTTTTTTTTTTTTTTTTACCAGAGCACTGCTCAGCTCTGGCTTGTGGTGGTACAGGGGATTGAACCTGGGACTTTGGAGCGTCAGGCATGAGAATCTCTTTGCATAACCATTATGCTATCTACCCCTGCCCTTGAGTTAAAATTTGATGACCAGGATTACATAGGGGAATTATTTAAGTTTGTTTCCAAAGATATTCCATTGACCATTTAGATTAGAAACCTCCCTCTCCCCCAATTGTTATACTTAGATATATGCTGCACTATTTACCAACTGGAGTATTAGCAAATTGGTTATTTTTTCAACCAATTTGAATTTTTTTTTAAATTTTGAGCTCAGTAAAATATCTGGACAGCTGGGATAACCACCTTTTTGCACATACTTTGTAGAAAAAAATTTCTTTCTCTTTGTGTCACTCACTCTCTTTCTGCTGTTCTTCTCTCCTCCCTCCCTCTCTTTCTTTTTTACCAGGTATATCACTGGGGCTCAATGCCTGCACAACTCCACTGTTTCTAAGGGACATTTCATCCTCTTTCTTTCTTATTCACAGAGGGTGAAAAACAAAGATTGACAGAGAAAGGAGAGACACCTGCAGCACTGCTTCACCATTCCTGAAACTTCCCCCTTCCTGATAGAGATCCTTGACCATGCAGGGAGAGATCTGTCAGGGGTTGCTCCAGACCAGCTCTTTCTCAGGGGGCTGGTCCTGCCTGTCTCCCAAGGACCCCAGCACCACTCTTGGAAGTCCTACCCAAAGAAAATGCTCATCATAGCGGGTTCCTTCCAATAGAGCAAAATGATTTCGGACATTTGTGTTTAATGTGCCCTAGAAACTTTTCTAAATCAACCCATATAAGTTTACTTTGCTTTTATTTGTGAACTCATATTCTATGGTATTTTTGAACAGGAAACATGCTTGGAAGGCTTGACATTTAGGCAATATGAGAAAAATAGACTAAGAGGAGTCAGGTTCACCTGGACTCCCCCTGCTGTGACTGCCAATCCAGAAATCTGTGGTGTGCTTTAAAAAAGATATTTATTTGTTTTCATGTGAGAGGTTCAGAGAGAGAAAGAATAGAGCGCCACTCAGCTCTGGTGTATGGTGGTGCTAGGGACTGAACCTGGAACTTCAAGCCCCAGGCATGAAAAGTCTTTTGCATCACCACTATGCTATCTCTCCAGCCCATCAGTTGTGCTTTTTAATTTCTTGAGTGTTTCCAGAGTTTCTTTATGCACACAAAATTCAGTATAAAAATTCTTCTCTCTTGCTTTCTTTAAGATGAAGACAAATAAGGAGAGAGATTGAGAGAGAGAGAGAGAGAGAGAGACTACAGAACTGAAGCTTCCTCTAGTGTAGTAGGGGTTGGCTTGAATCTGGGTCATGCACATGGCAAAGTAGCTCAGTATCACTATCATCAACCCTCTCTATTGTTTTTTGTTTTTGTTTTTTGCCTCCAGGGTCATTGCTGGGGCTCAGTGCTTGCACCATGAATCCACTGCTCCTGGAGGCCACCTTTTCCCCCTTTTGATGCCCTCATTGCTGTAGATTGCTATGGCCATCATTGTTGCTGTTGATGTCTTTCGCTGTTGGACAGGACAGAGAGAAATGGAGAGAGGAGGGGAAGACAGAGAAGGGGAGAGAAAGATAGACACCTGCAGACCTCCTTCACCACCTGTGAAGCCACTCCCCTGCAGGTGGGGAGCCAGGGGCTCGAACTGGGATCCTGCTACACGTCCTTGCGCCTTGTGCCACGTGCACCTAACCTGCTGCGCTACCGCCCGACCCCCACCCCCTTGTTTTTCTTATCCAAAAGTAGAATACAAAAAACTTGGGTCCACAGCAATTTCCACCACCCCTCCCCCCCTTTTTAAACTTAGTTTGACAAAATTGCTGTATCAATGCTGAACTTTCTCATTCTATTTGTAACATGTGTGCTCAACAAGGTGCGTCACCACCTGACCCCTCTCATTCTATTTGACTTCAGCTTTCATTTTTAATTACAAATGCTATGACTAATTTAGTTGTTCCAAGTCAAAAATCATCTGAGTGGTTTTACTTTGATAATTACTGACAGTGTTAGTCTGATCACCTCATGCATCTGGGATTTTGTATACAGTACAGAAAGTGCCATGGTGGTTTCAAGCAGGTAGGCCCAGTGTACTAGCTTTCTTCTGTCAGGCTCTCAAAATAGCTCACCTGCATGATGGTGGGAAATAACATAATTTGGGGGTGAGAGTGTTTTGTAGACACCTGTCATAGGGACATGAGAAATTGTACCCATGTGCCAACAACTAAACTATAAACCCTTAACCTCAAATAACAGAGAGAGGAAGGAAGGAAGGAAGGAAGGAAGGAAGGAAGAAGGAGAGAGAGAAAGTGAGAGAGAAGTGTGAAAGGGTGAGAGAGATGAGGATAGTGCATTGCTTTACCATGAGTGCAACACAAGTTCAAGCCTGGGTCTTATCACATTGGAGGAAGTTTGAGTGCTGTAGTCTCTCTCTCTCTCTCTCTCTCTCTCTCTCTCTCTATTTCTCTCTCTCTGTCTCTCCCTGTTTATCTGTTTTTATTTCTATCTGAAAATATCCTTGAACTCTAGTAATGACAACAATAATAACAGAAAGAAAAGGAAATAATAGGGGAAAGGGATTTTCTGTTTTATTACATTCTTGTAATTATGCTGCTTTCCTGGCATATATCCTAAGAAGCCAGACACACCCATCCAAAAAGATTTGTGTATACCTATGTTCATAGCAGCACAATTTGTAATAGCCAAAACCTGGAAGCAACCCAAGTGTCCAACAACAGATGAGAGGCTGAGCAAGTTGTGGCCTATATACACAATGGGATACTACTCAGCTATTAAAAATAGTGATTTCATTTTCTTCACCTCATTTTATATGGAGCTTGAAGAAATCATGTTAAGTCAGTAAGTCAGAAACAAAAGGATGAATATGGGATGACTCATAGAAGTTGAAAAACAAGATCAGAAGAGAAAACATTAAGCAGAACTTGGACTGGAGTTGGTGTATTGCACCAAAGTAAAAGACTCTGGGGTAGGGGGAAAGGTTCAGGTCCTGGAACATGATGGCAGAGGAGGACCTAGTGGGGGTTGTATTGTTGTGTGGAAAACTGGGACATGTTATGCATGTACAAACTATTGTATTTTACCGTTAACTGTAAACCATTAATCCCCCAATAAAGACATTTAAAAAAGGGGGATTCTTCTACATTGCTGGTGGGAATGCAAACTGATACAGCCCTTTTGGAAGACAATATAGACAATCTTTAAACAAATAAAAATTACCTTGTGATCCAGTAATGCCACTCTCGGACATTTACCCAAAAGACACACAAACATTTATTCAAAGGGACATATGCACCCCAAATATTCATAAGTGAATTATTCATAGTGGTCAAAGAGTGGAAACAGCCTAAGTGCCCATCAACAGATGACTGACTAAAGAAGTTATAGGATATATAGTCCATGGAATATTACTCTGGAAAAAAAAAAGATGATAATGTTTCTTTTTTGGACAGAATGGATCGAACTGGAGGTGATGGTACTTAGTGAAATAAGTGAAGAGATGAAAGACAACTACCGGAAAGTTTCACTTATATGTGGAGTCTAGAGAACTGATACACATGAACTTGGAAAAAAAAAAACCCGAAGTAAGCAAACTGTTTCTAAGACTTGTGAGAAGTATAGTGATTATCTTTGGAAGGTAGGAGGGTGAGGACACAGAACTTTGGTGCTGGGTGTAGTGTGGAGCTATACACTGTAATCCTACAATCTTATAGCTCACTATACAAAATTTAAAAAATAAAGCCTTGGGAGTAGGGCAGTAGCGCAGTAGGTTAAGAGCATGTGGCGCAAAGCACAAGGACCAGTGTAAGGACCCCAGTTCGAGCCCCTGGCTCCCCACCTGCAGGGGAGTCACTTCATAAGTGGTGAAGCAGGTCTGCAGGTGTCTATCTTTCTCTCCCCCTCTGTCTTCCCCTCCTCTCTCCATTTCTCTCTGTTCTATCTAACAACAATGACATCAATAACAACAACAATAAAACAACAAGGGCAACAAAATGGAGTAAATAAGTAATATTAAAAAAATAAAGCCTTTGATAAGTCCTATAAATCGTACAAGAACTGCAATTTCATCTTTAAAAAAAAATGAAGCACAGTTGATGAGCAGCTTAACCTGAGGCACATTTTTCTTGGCTTCAAGAGATGAATCCCCAGTGTCAGTGGAACTTTGATTTTGCCAATTCCAAGTTCTCTGGGGCTTCATTCTCTCTCACTTCATCTAGCTCATGGTTCATTTACAGTCTATATGTTACACCTGATTGGTGACAGCAGCGACTGGGAATGTGACTTACTGATCTACCCACTTGGTGATCTCTGTAGATGAATACTATCTATTCTGTTGGGTGTGAAATGACAGTCTAGTTTGTTAAGTCTTTTTTGTTTATGTGTTTGTCTGCTCTGACAATTTATTGGAAAATAGGTGCCCATACAGGAAAAACAGCTGTCTTTGATATGTAAAACGCTGTTTCTTTTTTGTAATTTCTGTGTCTCTATCACTTGACAAAATGCCAGTGATTTTTATCTATAATTTGGGAAAGTGTGTGTACTTTTTTATAGTGTGCATGTATTTTCCCATTTCTAGAGGGTATAAATAAACAAGATTATAAAGTTCTTTAAATCAAAGATGCTCTGTTCTGATTGGCTTATAGAACAAGTACCTATATAAAATTCTGGGGGGAAAAAGCAAGATAATTCAACTTTAAATACCTTAAATATGCCATAAAATGTGCTAAAATTATTTTTTCTACAGTGAATCTAGAAACCTTTTAAGAATCCAAACTCATATAATTAAAGTAAGTGCTTGGTAAAGAAGAACAATTTACTAATGTGGGTTTAATAAAAATGTTCTTGTCTTCTCTGATTCATCACTATTAAGTAACACAAGCAAACAATTTAGTCTCTTTGGGCCTATTTCTCCTAAACACTTAAAGATTTATTGATCAAATAAGCTAACAGCACTACTATGTAATGTTTACGATTATGAAATATTTATGTTTGGCAAAATCAGGTCATAATTTAATAAACTTTTCATTTCAACAGTAATGGTGAGTGTGTGTGTGTGTGTGTGTGTGTGTGTGCGTGAGTGAGCCTGAAAATTAGTTCTAGTATCTCTGTTACTTAAAATTTCAAACAAACAAAACCTTAAACTGGCACTAAATTAATACCATGTAAGCAATGAATAAGTCCTTTCTAAGTCAAAACTCTGACACATTGATTCCTAAGCATATTTTTTCTTATTTTTATGTGCAGTAGGAGAAGCTATAGCAGTAAGTTATCATAAGAAATGTGCCCTTCCACCCAATCAGTTGGGGCCCTATTTGGGGAGTCCTGAGATTCCTAAACAGACATGATGGGCCTAGACCTCAAATAAATCCCTCTCTCCATTGTTACCGGTCATCTATATCAGGAACAACAAAATAGACCTCACCGCGGGCTCCCCATAGGACCTTGCCCTCAACTTGGATCAACAATGTTAGAGAATGTTCCATCCTCAGAAGGAAGGATGGACAACTTACTCTATGCTACACCTGAGGAAGATGGGTCGATATTGGGGCAGTTTGGAAAGTTCCTACTCATGACCACAGAATGTGAGCTCAGATCTACAGGGATGCAGAGGTTACATAGGCTCCTAAGCTGAATATGGGTCCCAGACCAAATCAAATCGATGGGGTTTACAGTCAACAATATTTATACTTCTTTCCCATATTAGGGAGCTACTCTCTTCCCTGATCCAGCTGTCTGTCCCTTTTCCAGCCATGACATCACCTCCCCAGACAATAACTTGGATCCACCTGCATATCAGATTTCAGGCTCAGGGAAAAAAAAAAAAACTAGTATAGCTACAGGCCCTTTGAAATATAAAATCTGCCTACTAGCTATCTACAAAATGGAGGACCCCCCCCCCCAACACTTCATCTGCACTATTCCAGCCTTTAGGTCCATGATTGTTCAATAATTTGTTTGACTTTGTATGTTAACTCTCTTTTCAGACACCAGGTTCCAGATGCTAGCATGATGCCAACCAGAATTCCCTAGACAGAGGACCCCACCAATGTGTCCTGGAGCTCTGCTTCCCCAGAGCGCCACCCTACTAGGGAAAGAGAGAGACAGGCTGGGAGTATGGATCAACCAGTCAACGCCCATGTTCAGCGGGGAAGCAATTACAGAAGCCAAGACCTTCCACCTCTGCATCCCACAATGACCTTGGGTCCATACTCCCAAAGGGATAAAGAATAGGAAAGCTATCAGGGGAGGGGATGGGATAGGGGATCTGGTGGTGGGAATTGTGTGGAGCTGTACCCCTCTTATCCTATGGTTTTGTTAATATCTCCTTTTTTAAATAAAAAAAAATGTGCCCCTTTTTGCCTGTTAGGAAAGTCTGTGACTATAAAAAATTCTATCGTGGAGTTTGCTAATCTGCTGACATAATTCACTATGATGGAAAGTTCTCAGTGATCTGCTCTGCAGGTTTTTTTCTTTTCTTTCTGTGAAACAGCAGTCATTTCAATACCTAAAATAGCCTTCCTAGCTTTTTCCAAAATGGAGATACCATATCTCATCTGCTATATTCTACCTTTAAGTTCCTGGTTATTAAACAATTTGTCTGTTTTGTATCTTAATGCTTCTCAGTCATCATGTTACAGATGCTACCATGACATCAACATGACTTCCCTGGGCTGACAACCTCACCAGTGTGTTCTGGAACCTCCCCTTTCCAAAGTCCTGCCCGACTAGGGAAAGATAGAAACAAGTTGGCAGTATGGATTGACCTGCCAATGCCCATGTCCAGTGGAGAAGCAATTACAGAATCCAGACCTCCTACCTTCTGCACCCCACAAAGATTGTTGCTCCATACTCCCAGAGGGATAAAGAATAGGGAAGCTTCCAATGGAGGGAATGTTGGTGGAAATTGTGTGGAATTGTACCCCTCTTATCCAACAGAATTTTCAGTCATAAGTAAATTAATAATGATGAATAATAACTAAAAAAGAAGTTATTTCAGAGAAAAGTTAGAATAAATTTAAGAACTTACGACTGTACTAGGAGCAATAATAACAGATAAATACTGACAAGAATATGCTTTTACTTGTTCATAAGAAATATCTGTTGTGGGAGTCGGGCTGTAGCGCAGCGGGTTAAGCGCAGGTGGCGCAAAGCACAAGGACCGGCATAAGGTTCCCGGTTCGAACCCCGGCTCCCCACCTGCAGGGGAGTCGCTTCACAGGCAGTGAAGCAGGTCTGCAGGTATCTATCTTTCTCACCTCCTCTCTGTCTTCCCCTCCTCTCTCTGTTTCTCTCTGTCCTATCCAACAATGACAACAACAACAATAACTACAACAATAAAACAACAAGGGCAACAAAAGGGAATAAATAAATAAAATAAATATAAAAAAAACTTTAAAAAAAAAAAGAAATATCTGTTGTTTGGCATAAGGATCCCGGTTCAAGCCCCTGGCTCCCCACCTACAGGGGAGTCACTTCACAAGCGGTGAAGCAGGTCTGCTGGTGTCTATCTTTCTCTCCCCCTCTGTCTTCCTCTCCTCTCTCCATTTCTTTCTGTCATATCCAACAACAATGACATCAATAACTACAACAATAAAAAAACAAGGGCAACAAAATGGAATAAATATTTTTAAAAAGAGAAATATGTTGTTATTTTTGCTCTCTAGTTCACTTAACACTTACTAAAAGTGACCTAAAGAGCTTCTGCTTATGTGATTACAACTTTTTGTTTGTGCTATCAAAACAAAAACCTGAGTGATACCTATAATTCATTCATTTGAAGGTATCAATGATAAATGTGTAGCATGCTATCTTAAACAGATCCTTAATGTTGTTACGAAATTGTTTTTAAACTTGTGTAGCCCTTGAGATTTATTTCAGATTAAAAGTGTCACGAGAGCTTGAAAGAACATAATAAATGACAAAATTTGTAAAGTGCATTTAAAAAAATTTTTTTTAATTAATTTATTTTCCGTTTTGTTGCCCTTGTTGTTTTTTATTGTTCTTATAGCTATTATTGTTGTTGTTGATGTCATCGTTGTTAGATAAGACAAAGAGAAATGGAGAGAGGAGGGGAAGCCAGAGAGGGGGAGAGAAAGACACCTGCAGACCTGCTTCATCACCTGTGAAGTGACTCCCCTGTAGGTGGAGAGCCCGGGGCTCCAGCCAGGATCATTAGGCCGGTCTTTGTGCTTCGTATGTGCTTAACCGCTGCACTACCGCCCAATTCCCGTAAAGTGCATTTTTTATCTTGGTTTATTTCACTAAACATTTTTAAATTGATGTGACACTGACTTAGAGCAATAGGTAGGCTTCAGACGTGAAGGCTTGTAAGGACGACAATACTGAGGTACTATACCTTAATTCCCTGCCCAAAGTCTAGTTTCCATTCACAGTCATGCTATGGGCCCTTTTGTCTAATTTGCCCACCCTCTCCCACTTGTAACCACCATTTTATTTTTGTAATCTAAAACTTTGTTTCTGTTTTGTATATTATCCATACACAAGTGCAATCACACTGAATTTATCTATATCCACATGACTTATTTAGTCTACTAAATAAGTCTACTAAATAGTCTACTAAATAGTCTACTAAATAAGTCTACTAAATAGTCTACTAAATAACTACTCCATCCATGTTATTGCATATGACAAGATTTTGGCTTTTTAAATAGCTGAGTAGTACTCTATGATGTATAGAGATGCATGACTTTCTACCACATCTTTTTTTTGCCTCTAGGGTTATTGCTGGAGCTCGGTGCCTGCACTACGAATCCACTGCTCCTGGAGGCCTTTTTTTTTTTTTTTTCTTTCATTTTTGTTGCCCTTGTTGTTGGACAGAACAGAGAGAAATTGAGAGAAGAGAAGAAGAGAAAGATAGACACTTGCAAACTTGCTTCACTGCCTGTGAAGCGACCTTTTGCAAGTGGGGAGCCAGGAGCTCGAACTGGGATCCTTATGCCAGTCCTTGTGCTTTGAGCCAAGTGCACATAACCCGCTGTGCTACCACCTGCCCTCACTCCCCAGCCTGGTTCTATTTTTCTCTAGTGGGGTAGGACTCTGGAGAGGTGAGGTTCTAGAGCACACTGCTGAGGTCATATGCCCATAGAGTTTCGGATGAAATCATAGTAGCATCTGCAACTTGGTATCTGAAAGGCAGTAAGTTATGAGGCAGGGTAGAAATGTTTAATAAAGAAGAACCAAAAGGAAGATATAAAGCAAGTGAGAATAGTTAAGTTTAAGGTGGTAAGAAGCTCGTAAGTCTATGTTAGGTATGTTCCTTGAGGCCCATGATTTTAGTGATTTTTACCTGACCATGATAGTTAACATGGAGGTGGAATAAAAATATTGTCTGGGAAGATGTAGTCAGAGTTGAGAATAGGACTAGAAATTAGAGATTAGAGAGCTCTAGCTCCATGTGATGGAGTGGACAGGTTAAGATTTTCATGTAATCCAGATATAGTAACACTTGTGAAGATTTACATGAATACAGAGTTTCAAGTTGTTTGCCTACGTATTTGCCATATTTTTGTTACTATCTGAATATTTTTAGTTACTGTTGTTAATATGAGTGAAATGTTTTCTTCCATTATTTTTATTTCTTGTTTTTTTTAATATTTATTTTCCCTTTTGTTGCCCTTGTTGTTTTTATTGTTGTAGTTATTATTGTTGTTGTTATTGATGTCGTCGTTGTTAGATAGGACAGAGAGAAATGGAGAGAGGAGGGGAAGACAGAGAGGGGGAGAGAAAGTTAGACACCTGCAGACCTGCTTCACCGCCTGAGGAGCCAGGGGCTCAAACGGGGATCTTTATGCCAGTCCTTTTGCTTGGCGCCACATGTGCTTAACTGGCTGTGCTACCACCTGACTCCCTATTTCTTGGTTTTATGTAGAAAAGTCACTGACTTTGTATACAAATTTGTAACAAATTATCTCTTTGAATTTCATTATCATTTTTAGTTAATTTGCTTGTACTCTTATATTCCCATCTATACTGCCATGTGACCTATTAAGGTATTTTCACCTATTCATTTCCAAAGTTTTTCTTTACTTTTATGCCTTTTGATTGTATGATTATATAATGACAGTGACTAATCCTTCTAGAAAATCACTCATGTCTATTTTTATAGGCTTTTATTTTTATTTATTAAGATAGTATTAGATATGGATGTTCAGAACATAAGGAGGTGATTATATGAACTTCTTTTTTCACATATCAATGTGATCGCTCACATTTAAGCTCCCCTACATTCCAGAAATTATCACTATTGCTCCTGATGTGTTATTTTAATTTGCCTTTTGACTGTACTTGCTTGGGAAGGCTACATGCACATTTATAGATGAAATCATGTGTAGCTTTCTTAACTTAGACTATCTTGTCTTATCTAGGTATCCATGCAAGATTGATTTTCACTTAGATATTGTCTTATTTTTCTCTTTAATCTAGATTGTATTTTATAGGTGGAGTATAAGGATTGGAGGTGAAGATTGAAAACTATCAATTTTTGAGGCGATATGATAAGTTATCTATAAAAAATCAGAATCAATATGTAATCTGGTAGGACTCATAAAGGAGTTCAGTAAGTGTGCTAGTTATGAGTGGCATACTAAAACCAATAACAAAGCTCTATGTCAGTTACAATTTACTAAAAAGTATAGCATAGAAGAAGAAATTGTTCACAAGAGCAAAGAAATCTAATTCTATGGAAATTAGCTGAAACAAAAAGACATACCATCTCTACAGAGAAATCCTAAAACCACTATAAAAGGACACTGCATAAACTGGGAGACATTGTACACTATTGGACTGGATAATTCAACATTCTGATGGCTTCTATTCCCCGTGAGTTCATCCGTAAATTCAATATACTCCCAAACAAAACTCCAGGTGGAGTCCTTGGAGGGGGGACATGATAAAATTGCTTAAAATTTATAGGAGAGAATAGAGGCTCACAAATAGCTTGGTCTTCATGAGGAAGATTAAAGGGTAGGGATTTGTCTCGCTAACATTAAGATGCACTGCAACACCACAGCCATGAATAATAAATAGACTGTGGTCTGGATATACGTGCAAACATAGGGGCCAAGGTTGCAGAAAGGTCCTGAAGATGTGGGTTTAGGAAGTAGGGGAACTGGAGAAAGTATAGACAGTGCAGCCATCCTGTTCAGTCAGCCACATTTAGTCTAAATCTCTGCCAGAGGAAATTCCCACACAGGCCCATGAAGGGGCCCATAGGGGGATGTGGTGCATCTCTCACAGAGATGATCAAGAGAGAAGTGTGGTGGAGCCTTACGCAGCAAATAGAAGTGGTTTATTCAACCTACACTGAGCAAAGTGAATGGCCCGTCTACAACTGGTTGAAGGCCCCAAATGAAAGAACACAACAAAGACATAAAAATCATGTCATTTATAGACATTGAGAATATGGTGGCACAAGACAATATACACTTTGCACAAATATATTAACACTAAATTTAACTTTAAAAAAAAAAATGACTTGTGGAGCTGGAGAGATAGCTCACTGGGTAGGACACCTGTCTCGCTGGCCCTGAACATTTTCCAGGTCTAAGTCTCACTTGGGAGGTGCTAGGGCTTCAGAAAAACTCTGATACTGTGATGTCTTCTCTTCATCTCTCTACCTAGATGAAAAAATGTGGCCCCTGGAGTGGTCCCAGTTCTAAAAAAAAAAAAGAAAAAAAACACAAGTTGCTTATAGAGGAAAGGGCATGATAGCACAAAAGACAAAAAGACAAAAACAGAACAAACATATCCTCACCACAGACCAAAGCAAATATAAAAAAGATAAATCCCAGAAAACCTTGAAAGGAAATAAATGTGAGGGTATTTTTTGTTGCTTTGGGGTTTCATCCATAAGCTTAGCCTTATGCTTGCTTTGCTGTTCTTTGTTTTACCTTTTAATATAATCCAATTACTTCCATGCTTTCTTTGTAATAGGAAGCATTCAAAGATATGAGTATTTCCTCTGAGTCTTGTTTTAATCACATCTCTTAGGATTTTCTATGTAGTGTTATTAAAAGCATTTTACTTTGATGTAATTACAGACTCACAATAAGCTGCAAATAAAATAATTTAGAGAGAGGTCCCCTGTACCCACTGCCTAGCTGCTCCCAATGGTAGTACTATTTAGTCTTGGGAGAGCAGAATCAACAAGCAGAAAACAAGGCCAGCAAGATAGCTCACCTGGACAGTGCAGCTGCTTTGCCAATCACAACTCAGTTCGAGACTGGCCCACACAGCAGTGGGGGAAAGGTCAGTGCTGTGTTGTCTTTCCCTCTGTCTTTGTCTATCTCTTTCTATCTGAAAGGAGGCAGACCAGGACAGTGAAAAAGAAGCAAAAGATTGGTACACTGAATACATGTGATTAAAATCCAGATCTCACAATGTTTGCATGCTCTCATTACTTTATGTCTCTGTGTATCACTGTATGTTTTTTTTTTATCCCCCCCCCCTCTCTCTGTGTATGTCTCTTTTAAGTTAAAGTCATAGAAGGGAAAGAGAGAAAGAGAGAGAGAGAGATCACAGCACTGAAGCTTCCTTCAGTATGGTGGGAGCCAGGGTCATCAACCTGGGTCATGCTCACTGCATAGCAGTGAGCTATTTCTCTGACTTAGGTGTGTGATAACTAATCATTTGTTGCCACCACCACACTCGAGACACAAAACTGTCTGTCCCTTGGAGTTGGGCAGTAGCACAACGGGTTAAGCGTACGTGGCATAAAGTGCAAGGACCAGCGTGAGGATCCTGGTTCAAGGCCTTGGCTTCCCACCTGCAGGGGAGTCGTTTCACAGGCGGTGAAGCAGGTCTGCAGGTGTCTATCATTCTCTGCCCCTCTCTGTCTTCCCTTTCTCTCTGTCCTATCCAACAATGATGACATCAACAACAATAATAACTACAATAACAATAAAAACAAGAGCAACAAAAAGGAAATAAATATTTAAAAAATCTTTTTTAAAAAAACTGTCCCCAATAAAGGAAGACTCTCTGGCTGCCACACTATAGCCATAGCCCCTTCTCCATCCTGGAAACCTCCAGTGAGCCCCTCTGTGACTTTACAGTTTAGACAATGCCAAAGAAACAGATTCGCATAGATGAGACTTGAAATTAATCCTTTTCACTTTGCTTAATGCCCTTAACAGACTCCACCCAATTATCCTAAGTATCAACAATTGGTTACATTTATTTATTTATTTATTTAATTTCCCTTTATTGTCCTTGTTTTTTGTTCTTGTAGTTATTATTGATGTCGTCACTGCTAGATAGGACAGAGGGAAATGGAGAGAGGAGGGGAAGACAGAGAAGGGGAGAGAAAGATAGACACCTGCAGACCTGCTTCACTGCCTGTGAAGCGGCTCCACTGCAGGCGGGGAGCTGGGGGCTTGAACCTGGATCCTTATGCCAGTCCTTGTGCTTTGCGGTCCTTGTGCTTTGCGCCATGTGCGCTTAACCTACTGCGCTACCTCTTGACACCAAGGGACAGACAGTTTTGTGTCTTGAGTGTGGTGGTGACAACAAATGATTAGCTATCACACACCTAAGTCAGAGAAATAGCTCACTGCTATGCAGTGAGCATGACCCAGGTTGATGACCCTGGCTCCCACCATACTGAAGGAAGCTTCAGTGCTGTGATCTCTATCTCTCTCTCTCTCTCCCCCCTTCTATGACTTTATCTTAAAAGAGACATACAATGATACACAGAGACATAAAATAATGAGAGCATGCAAACATTGTGAGATCTGGATTCTAATCACATGTATTCAGTGTACCAATCTGGTTCCTGGTTTTCTTTTGCTTCTTTTTCAGTCCTGGTCTGCCTCCTTTCAGATAGAAAGAGACAGACAGAGACAGAGGGATCCTTATGCTGGTCCTTGTGTTTTGCACCATGTGTGCTTAACCCACCCATTTATTTATTTTAAAATGAATTTGTTATTTGCCATAAAAAATCATGTGTCAACATTTACAACATTCACTGTTCCTTTGATTTTTTTCCTTGTATGTTTGCTGAGCAAAATTCTATTATGTAGCCACACCTCAGCCAGTTTAAGCTTTCATTTATTGAAGAACTTTAAAAAACTTTTTTCTTAATGATTACAAATGAAACAGCTATGACTAATTCTATGCAGGGTTTTTGTGTTGCTGTCAGGCTTTGTTTCCCTGGGGAAAGAGTTAGGAGTGTGACTGTTGGGGTGTGCAGGTGTAATTTTAAGGAAACCAAGTTGTGCGATTTTAATAAAACACCAGACTCATTTCCAGCATGGCTCTACCATTTACTATTTCCATCAAGACCGTATCACGGTCAAATGCCTCTGCATCTCTGTCAATGCTTGGTATTAATAGGATGAAAATTGAGGTACTCTTGCAATGTGTATTTTAACAATGTAGCAGACATTGCTATTCTATTCATCCCTAATTGAACGTGGGTCCCTATATATGATAATGTGTGCACTCACCTATGTGTGCCAACCCTTGTCCCAATGTCACCTATTTTCTAACAGGATTTTTTTTTTTCAATCTCTTCATTGTTGAGCTTGGAGAACCTGCTATGTATCTTGCACTCGGGTTGTGTGTGTGTGTTTCTGGATTTGTGACTTGCAGATATATCCCTCCATATAGCCCTTTATTTCTATTTTCTGTTGTTCTGCCTTAGTCCTAGTTACAAACATAAAGCCTAGTTGGATACAAAACCTTTTTTCTTTTTCTTTCTTTCCCTTTTACTATTTTATTTATCTACTGAATTGAGACAGAGAAATGACAGGGAAGGGGAGATAGAGAGGGAGAGATACCTACAGCACTGTTTCTTCCAGGGTCTCATTTGTTGTTTCTGCATTTCTGATGATAATTCTTTCAAACTCTTTACTCACTCCTATGATTATTTCCTTAACTAGTGTTTGGATATTGACCTCATTATTTTGTGCTTCAATCTTTGGGGGCTTTTAGCTGGACTATTGTCCTGGTCATTTCTCCAATATTTCTTTTTTGTTTATTTTTTTTATTTAAGAAAGGATTAATTAACAAAACCATAGGGTAGGAGGGGTACAACTCCACACAATTCCCACCACCCAATCTCCATATCCCACCCCCTCCCCCGATAGCTTTCCCATTCTCTATCCCTCTGGGAGCATGGACCCAGTGTCATTGTGGGTTGCAGAAGGTAGAAGGTCTGGCTTCTGTAATTGCTTCCCCGCTGAACATGGGCGTTGACTGGTCGGTCCATACTCCCAGTCTGCCTCTCTCTTTCCCTAGTAGGATGGGTCTCTGGGGAAGCTGAGCTCCAGGACACATTGGTGGTGTCTTCAATCCAGGGAAGTCTGGCCGGCATCCTGATGACACCTGGAACCTGGTGACTGAAAAGAGAGTTAACATACAAAGCCAAACAAATTGTTGAGCAATCATGGACCCAAAGCTTGGAAAAGTGGAGAGGAAGTATTAGGGAGGTACTCACTGCAAACTCTAGTGTACTTCTGCTTTCTTACTTTGGTGCCATACTCCAAACTCAGTCAATTTCTGCTTTGCGTTTCTACTTCTTCTTCTTTTTTTTTTTTTTTCATGCATAACATTCCCCAGATTCCCATTTAACAATACAACCCCCACTATTTCATTCATCATTTTTCATGGACCTGTATTCTCCCACCCACCCACCCACCCCAGAGTCTTTTACTTTGGTGTAATACTCCAATTCCATTTCAGGTTCGACTTGTGTTTTCTTTTCTAATCTTGTTTTTCAACTTCGACCTGAGAGTGAGATCATCCCGTATTCATCCTTCTGTTTCTGACTTATTTCACTCAACATGATTTTTTCAAGGTCCATCCAAGATCGGCTGAAAACGGTGAAGTCACCATTTTTTACAGCTGAGTAGTATTCCATTGTGTATATATACCACAACTTGCTCAGCCACTCATCTGTTGTTGGACACCTGGGTTGCTTCCAGGTTTTGGCTATTACAAATTGTGCTGCCAAGAACATATGTGTACACAGATCTTTTTGGATGGATGTGTTGGGTTCCTTAGGATATATCCCCAGGAGGGGAATTGCAGGGTCATAGGGTAGGTCCATTTCTAGCCTTCTGAGAGTTCTCCAGACTGTTCTCCACAGAGGTTGGACCAATTGACATTCCCACCAGCAGTGCAGGAGGGCTCCTTTGACCCCACACCCTCTCCAGCATTTGCTGCTGTTACCTTTTCTGATGTGTGACATTCTCACAGGAGTGAAGTGATATCTCATTGTTGTCTTGATTTGCATTTCTCTGACAATCAGAGACTTGGAGCATTTTTTCATGTGTTTCTCGGCCTTTTGGATCTCTTCTGTGGTGAATATTCTGTCCAAGTCCTCCCCCCATTTTTGGATGGGGTTATTTGTTGTCTTGCTGTTGAGTCTGGCAAGCTCTTTATATATGTTGGTTATTAAACTCTTATCTGATGTATGGCATGTAAAGATCTTCTCCCATTCTGTGAGGGGTCTCTTGATTTGGGTAGTGGTTTCTTTTGCTGTGAAGAAGCTTTTTAAAGCATCTTCTCAGACCACAGTGGAATTAAACTAACACTTAACAGTCAACAAAAGATTAGTAACAGTGCCAAAATGTGGAAGCTCAACAGTACACTTCTTAACAACTTCTGGGTCAAAGAGGAAATCAAGGAAGAAATCAAAATGTTTCGAGAGTTCAATGAAAATGAAGACACAAGCTATCAAAATATTTGGGACACAGCTAAAGCAGTCCTAAGAGGGAAGTTCATAGCTATACAAGCACACATTAGGAAACAAGAAAAGGCACAAATAAACAGCCTGATTGCACATCTTAAAGACCTAGAAGAAGAACAACAAAGGAATCCTAAAGCAACCAGAAGGACAGAAATTACTAAAGTTAGGGCAGAAATAAATAACATTGAGAATAGGAAAACCATACAAAAGATCAATGAAAGTAAATGTTGGTTCTTCGAAAGAGTAAACAAAATCGACAAACCTTTAGCCAGACTCACAAAACAAAAAAGGGAGAAGACCCAAATAAATCGGATAGTAAATGAAAGAGGAGAAATCACAACAGACACTGCAGAAATTCAACATATCATGCGAGGCTTCTATGAACAACTATATGCCACCAAGCTAGAGAACCTGGAAGAAATGAATGATTTCCTAGATACCTACCAACTTCCAAAACTAAGTAAAGAGAAAGTGGATAACATGAACAGGCCCATCACAGCTAATGAAATTGAAACAGTTATCAAAAATCTTCCCAAAAATAAAAGTCCTGGACCAGATGGTTTTACAAATGAATTCTACAAAACTTTCAAAGAAGAACTAATACCTCTACTTTTAAAAGTCTTCCAGAAGATTGAAGACACTGGAATACTCCCTGCCAGCTTCTATGAAGCCAACATCACCCTGATACCAAAAGCAGACAGGGACACAACCAAAAAAGAAAACTACAGACCAATATCTCTGATGAACATAGATGCGAAAATATTGAACAAAATTCTAGCCAACCGAATACAGCAGTATATCAAAAAAATTGTTCATCATGACCAAGTGGGGTTTATCCCAGGCATGCAAGGTTGGTTTAATATACGTAAATCAATCAATGTGATCCACCACATCAACAAAAGCAAGACCAAAAACCACATGGTCATATCAATAGATGCAGAGAAAGCCTTTGACAAAATACAACATCCCTTTATGATCAAAACACTACAAAAAATAGGAATAGATGGAAAATTCCTGAAGATAGTGGAGTCTATATATAGCAAACCTACAGCCAACATCATACTCAATGGTGAAAAACTGGAAGCATTTCCCCTCAGATCAGGTACTAGACAGGGCTGCCCAGTATCACCATTACTATTCAACATAGTGTTGGAAGTTCTTGCCATAGCAATCAGGCAGGAGCAAGGAATTCAAGGCATACAAATTGGAAGAGAAGAAGTCAAACTCTCCTTATTTGCAGATGACATGATAGTATACATGGAAAAACCTAAGGAATCCAGCAAGAAGCTTTTGGAAATCATCAGGCAATACAGTAAGGTGTCAGGCTACAAAATTAACATTCAAAAGTCAGTGGCATTCCTCTATGCAAACACTAAGTTAGAAGAAATTGAAATCCAGAAATCAGTTCCTTTTTCTATAGCAACAAAACAATAAAATATCTAGGAATAAACCTAACCAAATAAGTGAAAGACTTGTATACTGAAAATTATGAGTCACTACTCAAAGAAATTGAAAAAGATACAAAGAAGTGGAAAGATATTCCATGTTCATGGGTTGGAAGAATTAACATCATCAAAATGAATATATTACCCAGAGCCATCTACAAATTTAATGCTATCCCCATCAAGATCCCAAGCACATTTTTTAGGAGAATAGAAAAAATGCTACAAATGTTTATCTGGAACCAGAAAAGACCTAGAATTGCCAAAACAATCTTGAGAAAAAAGAACAGAACCGGAGGCATCACACTGCCAGATCTCAAACTGTATTATAGGGCCATTGTCATCAAAACTTCTTGGTACTGGAACATGAACAGACACACTGACCAGTGGAATAGAATTGAGAGCCCAAAAATGAGGCCCCACACGTATGGACATCTAATCTTTGACAAAGGGGCCCAGACTATTATATGGGGGAAGCAGAGTCTCTTCAACAAATGGTGTTGGAAACAATGGGTTGAAACATGCAGAAGAATGAAACTGAATCATTGTATTTCACCAAATACAAAAGTAAATTCCAAGTGGATCAAGGACTTGGATGTTAGACCAGAAACTATCAGATACTTAGAGGAAAATATTGGCAGAACTTTTTTCCGCATAAATTTTAAAGACATTTTCAATGAAACAAATCCAATTACAAGGAAGACTAAGGCAAGTATAAACCTATGGGACTACATCAAATTAAAAAGCTTCTTCACAGCAAAAGAAACCACTACCCAAATCAAGAGACCCCAATATTTCTTATTGGTTTAACCATTTTATATAGTATGTTATGAGGTCCCTCTCTCAGTACTTTTCAAATTATTGATCACTCTTGCCTGGATTGACTTGTGTCTAACTAAGGTAATTAAAGGGTTCACAGTTGTGGAAGTTGACAGTTGTTTCAATAATATTTTAATCCCTGAGTTGGAACTCAGTGGCTTAAAAGCCTCTTTTGTTCTTTTTCTTCCCTGTAGGCTACAGGAGCCTGAGGGCTTTTAAACTCTAAGTAGCCTTCTTAGCTTAATCACTGACTCCTGACCAAGAGATAAAGCAGGGTGTGGCAGAGATAATCCAGTGGTTATGCAAAGAGACTCTCACAGCCCCACTGCTAGGCCATCAAGGTATAGATCTTCTCCTGAGTTTCCTGGTTAGTTCTCTGTCCCCTGGTGTCAGCACAGGGCCTCCATTCTGCTGCTCGATTCTGAGGGCAGTAGCAATGGAGACTCACAGTTGCATTTGGTGAGTAGTCTCAGGGGAGTCCTCTCCTCCCTTCAGCTGTCCCCTTGTTGGTAAAACAGACTGGAGGTGGTGTCTTAATTGGCAAACTGCCGGACTTACCAGCCACTTAATCTCTCCCTAGGCTCCTCTCTATCCATGAGCCACATGTATTTGCACTCACTGGTGATTTGGTGGGTTTCTGAAGTTGTTCTAACCCTGTCTTGCTATGGTCCCAAGTGGTCTCCTTTGGTATTCGTAGTTGACCCAGGAGAGGAGAGAAATACAGCTGCTGCTGCTGCTCCGTAGCCCTGGAAGTCTGCAGCACTGTTTCAATGCTTGCAAAGCTTCCCCCTTGCAGGTGGGGACTGGGGGCTTGAGCCCAGGTCCTTACACACTGTAGTGTGCATACTCAACCATGTGCACCACCACCTAGCTCCTCTTTTTTTTTTTTTTTTTTAAGGAAGTTAGTGGATCACATCAGTGAGATTGAATTTACACTCTTCTTCTTCTAGCGTTTGCCCTTCTTCTGTAGCCAGTCAACAGCATCAGGTTGAGCCTGATGTAAAGTTTCGAGACCTTCTTTGAAGCTGGAGAGGTGGCAGTCGTTGACTATGTGGGTCATAGTCTGTCTGTAGCCGCAGGGGCAGTTCGAGTCGTCTCTGGCTCCCCAGCGATGGAACATAGCGGCGCACTGGCCATGGCCTGTTTGATCTAAGTCAGGGAGATGGGAGGTGGGGGCATCATCTGACTGAGCTTGGACATTTTGCTGAGTCTTGCAAACTTGGGAAAGAAACTGTTTGGTCACCCAGCCTGGAGGATTATCAATTAGGGACTATAAAAATGTTGAGAATCCCAAAGTACAGACCAATGGAGATGTCCTTAGTCCATCCTCAGGCACTATCTTCATAGACCCGGTGATGCAATGCCCGGTTGTCTGTAGAGCAGGATCATCTCAAAGGTGTTTGCTTCCAGGGGTCAAAGGTTCCTTCCTGCTGTGATGTGGCAGGAAGCCTGATCAGCACGGTCTGGAGGTCCCCTCAGAAGGGGCATTTAGTGGCTAAGGTGGGGCTGATAACCATGCTATTTGGAGTTCAGGCTGTTGATTAACCCATGTGTATGGGAGAACACCGTCACATTGGGGGAGGGAGGCAGAGGCACAAGGCCAGGGCCACCTGCTGGAGAAAGACTAGGGGTGGGAGGGCATCAGCAAGGAACACCCACTAGGCCACTGCTTTTCTCTGCTAAGAGGGAAACAGCACCAAAATAATCAGAGCAGAATAGACTGATTTGAGGAGAAAAGCAGTCATGGAAGACTTCTTGGAGGGACTTTCTGAGTCCAACTGTAAGGGCCTGCTTAAGAGAGAACTGGCCATTTTTTGGAGTGTGTGGGGGAGGAGTAGTGATTGGTGGGTAGGAAGAATCACCAGCGAGGGCAGGAGTAATGAGTGCCTTCTCAATAGGGTAGAAAAGGTGCCTCATTTCAAGGAAGCCTTGATGCTAAAATGTAGAGAGCAGAATCCTAGCTAGAGTTAAACGGCTTCTTCCTCTCCTACCCCATATCTTGTGGTATTTGAGATTTCAAGGACAGGCCAGTGAAATAGCTCGCCTGGGTAGCAACGCTGCTTTGCCATGTGTGTGACCCAGGCGAGCTAGGCCCCCACCACATTGAAGGAAGCTCCAGAGCTATGGTCTCTCTCTCTCTATCTCAATATTTTTATCTCAAAACAAAAGGTGCCAAGGAGGGTCCAGAGGCCTTTCTTCAGATGAAGATCTACTAGGATCCTTCTTCCAGAAACAAAACAGAGGTTATTTCCCTTCCACTAGAATTCCCCACCACCATCACCAGGAATTTTGCATTGTGCACAGCTTAGGTTCAGGCCCAGCACCACATGGGAGTGCCACAACACTGGGGAAGTTCTGGTGTCTCCCTTCATATGTCTCTGAATGAAAAGGCAGTCCAGAATGGAGATATCATGGATGTGTGAAGCACCTGTTTGCCCAAGCCCTCCACCCTCCAAAAAAAATAAAAATAAACAAGAGTTCAGATGCTCTTCTTTATGCCAGTTGCCTCTTGGCTCTGCCTATAAATCTTCATGGAGTAGAAAGGACTTATTAGCTGAGGGGTCTTGGCTTCCAGTGAGATGCTGTCAGCCTGTCACACTGAGACACCCTAACTGTGTGCCTATGGGCCCTGAGTCTATTGTCAGTCAGTCCTTGTGCGTGATAAGCCAGCCTGCAGCTTTGTAGTGAGTTGGACGGGGATGCCTCTGTGCCTGGGAGAAACTGCCCCTCTCATATTCCCCACTATCTACCCAGCCTGTTCAGTCCACACTCCCTCCCAGGGGGAGCCTCCTGATTCCTGTGCCACACTCTTTTCTCTAAGCATGAGATCCTACAGTGCTCCCTTGGCCCCTGGCCTGAGGACATGCTTCCTGTGTGAATGGTCCAGCTGCAGCCTTCGCCTGAGCAGGTGGCCAGCAACACTGGTGGAGGAAGGAAAGACAGCAGGGGCTGTCTCCCTCTACTGGGGCCATCTTGAAACTGGCAGCCGCATCTATTTATTCAATACCATTGATATGGGAGGGGTGATGAAAAAGCTTTTTTTTTTTTTTTTTTTTTTAAGAAAGTTAATGGAACAAGCTCTCTCTTTCTCTCTCTCTCTCCAAGAATGGTCCAACTTGAGTCATCACTTAGGTGATGGAGAGGCCAATAGTTCAAAATCCAGATCCAGATGTGGGTTGACTGTTTCTGGGAGTTCTGGTGACATCTCTGACATTCTCAGTGAAAACTGAATGAGGGAAGGAAACAAAGGGTTAGAGAGAAAACAATTCTGACACATGGAGGTGTATAATTTCATGCAATTTCCCTAACTTGTCAGAGACTGTGATTTTTCTAGTAAGAAGTTGGCTATGAAAATGTTGGTGTCACAGGAACTGTTTCACTTGCTAGGAACTTAACTCCAAATCATGCCAGAAGCAAAGGGTCTGACTGACTGAGTCAAGTCCCAAGGGGCTGGGAGCTGGTGCACCCAGCAGAACATAGATATTACAGTGCATAAGGACCTGGGCTCTAGTCCTGGTCCCCACCTATAAGGAGGAAACTTCACAGGCAGTGAAGCAGTGCTGCAGGTGCCTCTCCCCCACCATCCTACTTCCCTTTCTGTTTCTCTCAGTATTTAGCAAGGAGAGAGAGTGAGAGAGAGAAGTACTGCTCAGCTCTGAGTGATGGTGATTGAACATAGGGATTCAGAGCTTTGGGCATGAACATCTGGTGCACTACAGCTGTATTCTGCCAACTTTTAATTGTTTTAAAGATGTATTTATATACTTTAATGAAAGCGAGAGATCAAGCACTATTCAGCTCTGGCTTATGGTGGTACCTGGGACTGAACCTGAATCCTGAGAACCTCAGGCAGGGTGAGCTACTGCTGAACTCTGTACCATTTCCCTGCCTTCCTTTACTTTTTTTCCTTAATTATCTTTATTTATTTATTGGATAGAAACAGCCAGAAATTGAGAGGGAAGGGGGTAAGAGAAAGAGACAGAGAGACACCTGCAGCCTTGCCTCACCACTTGTGAAGCTTTCACCTGCAGGTGGGGACTGGGGGCTTGAACCTGGGTCCTTACGCACTGTAACATGTGCATTCAACCAGGTGCGCCACCACCTGAGCCCCCCCCCTTTTAAAAAAAATATGTATCTATACAGGTCCTAGAAAAGGATGACAGAGGACCTAGTGGGAGTTGTATTGTTCTGTGAAAAACTGAGAAATGTTATGCATGTACAAACCACTGTCAAATGTAAAACATTAATTTCTCAATAAAGGAAAAATAAATAAATAAAATTCAAGGAATAGAGAAATAAGATGTATCTATATATTTTAGTGAGAGTAAGAAGAGGAAAAAGGAGAAAACTTCTGTACATATCACCTGCCCTTCTTTGGGAAGAATGGCCTCATTTGGAGCTGATCTGGGGTAAAATATGACAGCTCTGTATCTCACCCCTGTTCACTCCTGTCTTCTCAACTGCTCAGGGGTTAGTCTTGTGGAAAGGCTCATCCAAGCCTGCTTTTGCTCAAAAGCCTGCTGTGGCTCCGCTGCCCACTAAAATCAATCCTGGTAATACAGCTATTCAGTGAGGGTGAGCTGCGTCTCCTTGTGGGAGCAGAAATCCCCCCAACACTCTAGGATGAGGTGGTGACTGCTGTGTCACGTGCACACATAATCCCAGGGCTGCACTTGTGGGAACCAGAACCCAGTGATAGGTGACTCTTGGGGGTGGGACTCTGATGGGGGCTCAATAGCTGTAATGAGATGGGACCTCCTTACACACTCATGTGATGAGTGCCTGTAGGGGGATCTCTGCCTTTGAGTGTCCTGCCTTCTGGGGCTGAGACCAGAGCTACAAAGGCAAGGGGTTCTTCCTGAGCTCAGTCACGTCTGGGTCTTCATTTCCTTGATCTAGATGGGGAGGAAATGGTCTCAATAACAGACAACATTAAAGAAGAAAAATGAGCTGGAAAAATAGTTCACAGGTATGACACCTGCTTAGGTTTGAGTCCTGGCACCACATGGGAGGGGATATGACACTGGAGGAAGCCCTGGTGCTGTGGTATCTGTCCTCACTCTCTGTCTCTCTACCTATAACAGCCAAGAATGGGGAAATCACACAAAGATCCTTGCTGCACCTTATAATACAGTCATTTAAATAAATTAACAGATTGATTTTTTAAATATTTATTTTCCCTTTTGTTGCCCTTGTTTTTTTATTGTTGTTGTAGTTATTATTGTTGTTATTGATGTAGTCATTGTTAGATAGGACAGACAGAAATGGAGAGAGGAGGGGAAGACAGAGAGGGGGAGAGAAAGATAGACACCTGCAGACCTGCTTCACCGCCTGTGAAGCGACTCCTCTGCAGGTGGGGAGCCGGGGGTTTGAACCGGGATCCTCGCCCAGGCCTTGTGCTTCGTGCTGCGCTACCACCCGACTCCCTTTTTTTTTTTTTAACTAGAGTACTGCTCAGCTCTGGTTTCTGGTTGATGCCAGCATTGAACCTGGGACCTCAGAGCCTCAGCAAGACATTCTTTTTGCATAATCATTATGTTATCTCCCAGTTCAGTATTTTTTGTTTGTTTCTTTTGTTTTTCCTCTCAGTCATCTCCAGGGCTTCATTGCTCTGGGCTAGCTTTTTTGGATAGAAAAACAAAGAGGAAAAGAGGTGAGTGTATATGTGTGGGGGTGAGTTGAAATGATACACACAGCTCAGCACAAAAGCTTTCTGCAACAAAAGTGGGAGTCAGGCTTGAACCTGGGTCATTTATGGCAAAGCAGGAGCACTATCCAGGTAAGCTCTCTTGTTGACCTAACACACTAGGTTCCCAGTGGCTGATGGACCAAGTGATGCACTTGGCACTTGTGTCTCCAGGAAAAGACCACACAGAAAGACACAAGGCGTAGGCAAGATAGGCAGGCAGGTGGCTGTATTTAAAACTTAAAACTGGCTTCAGAAACTCCAGGGGGAAAATGTCAGGGTAGTGGACTTTGAAACATCTCAGAAACAGATGTCTTGGGCTGAGATCACTTTTATTGAGATGGCTTTGCTTTCAGAGAAGGGAATGGACTGTGGGAAGCCAGGGAGGCTGGGCACTGCTGCCCCATGCTGTGTCAAGGTGATGGAGGGGGGGGTCCTAGCCTGTAGTCCCTCATTCCTCAAGGGGCCATCTGTCCAGGCTGTGCTTAGTGCACCTTTTTGAAGACTTGCTTGCAGATCACGCCCTGCGCTCGCATCTCCTGGAACAAAAGCAGATGCTTTCACAGCCTGAATCAGATTACAGGGAGGAGAGGGGAGGGGTCTTGGGGCACACAGGCAGGGAGTAGGAAGTCACCTCACACCCCAGGAATAGGTCTATGCAAGCCAGCCCCTTGTAAAATGGGTTCAGCTGGATCCATGGTGATTGGGCTTTATTGGTGATTGGGCTCTACATGTCTGAGAAATAGAAGAGGCTTTGATGGAACTAAAGGGAAAGGAGCCAATTGGGGTGTTTGAAAGCTGCCTAGGCTTCAGGCTAGGTCCAGTCCCCTCAGGGTCTCAGTGGGAGGACTGCAGCGCCAGCACCAGGTGGCAAGGAAATGCCACCCAGCTCCTGCTGACTACTGCTGACAAGAGACAGAAGAACAGTCCTGCTGGCTTGTTTGTTTGCTTGTTTCTGCAAAGCCTGGCAATCTGGAAAAGAATGCTCCTCTCCATCCCTCCTCCCCTCCTCGCTTTCCTTCCCATGTCTGAATGGTCTGTCAAAGTTCAAAGCCCACAAGAGACAAAAGTAAGAGCCCTCAGCTTGGCCCCTGGATGAGGAGGTGCAGTTATGTAGCTGGAGTTCAGTGTACATGCTCTCCTGCCTGGGCCAGCAGGGGAAATCCCCAGGAGAGGCTGGCTGGAGCAAGCTCTGTGGCCCAGTGATTCTGCAAAGATGCCTGGGGCCCTTTGTCAGCCCCACTCACCAGCCCATGTGCTTGAGGCCCCCTGACTAGCAGAAAGGCATTGGTAGTTAAGACACCTGCCCCAGGAAGTCGGGCGGTAGTGCAGCAGTTTAAGCTCACGTGGCGCAAAGCACAAGGATCAGCTTAAGGATCCCGGTTTGAGCCCCCAGCTCCCCACCTGCAGGGGAGTCGCTTCACAGGTAGTGAAGCAGGTCTGCAGGTGTCTATCTTTCTCTCCTCTCTCTGTCTTCTCCTCCTCTCTCCATTTCTCTCTGTCCTATCCAACAACAACGACAGTAGTAACAACAAGGACAACAAAAGGGAATAAATAAATATTTAAAAAAACCACCTGCCCCAAGCCTATTGTGGGGTGGGGGGTGGGGGGCTCAGACTCAGACCCAGGTCATGACCTGGCAGAGCTTTCTCCTGCTCCAGCCACTGAGGACTCTCCTTAGCTCTCGCCAGCCATGATTATGATTTGGTGAAAACAGCACCGGGGGAGTGAATCTTCACTTTGTCACTTTCCAGATGAGCACCACTTAGACACACGCCTCTGTATCCCTATGGGCTGCGGGGTGCAGGGGCCACTGACATGGGGATCATAGGGCTTAACTATGATCCTGATGCTGAGCAGCTGCACCTGCTTCTGGAGAGAAAAAGGTGGCAATCAAGGGCTTGAATGCCTGCGGGTCTTCCCCAGGCCTAAGGAGAGAAGCTTTGGCGCAGAGCCCAGGACAGCTAAGGCTTCCCACCGCCCCCCCGGCCCCCTACCCTCTACCTCAGCAGTGTCCCGGGCCTACCAGGTGCAGCTCGTCCCCCTCGATCCACTGTGTCCAGCCGCGCCCCTCCTTCTCACCCTTCTGCACACACTCCAGCTTGTCCCCGTCCCAGCTCACTGTGGTCTGCAAGATGAAACACACAGCAGTCACTCAGGGGCAAGCAACCCAGGCTGATCTGGGGCATCAGTAAAGAGTCACTGTGTCCTTCAGGACAAAACCGATGGGGCAGGAGGTGATGATGCTCAGTGAGCTAAGCAAGGTGGTGGACTCACATGTGGAATCTAGATAATCGGAACACATGGACCTGCAAAAAAAAATAAGAAGAAAGAAAGAAAAAGAGAACCAATAACAAGAGAAGAAAAAGGGGGAAGAGAAAGACAAGAAAAGAGGGGAAGAAGGAAGAAGATAAAAGTGAGTAGGAGGGGAGAAGAAACCAAACTGTCTCTAAGATTGTGAGGGCAATGGTCCTGGCTGGGAGGGTGGGGGCACTGAGCTTGGGTGGTGGGTGCAGTGTGGGACTAGACCCTCTCATACAAAGAGCAGTATCTGTGGTCTAATCCGCCAAGCCCATTACAGATTCCTATGAAAGGGTGCAAATCTGCCACACAAAACCCCTCAGGAGTTTCCTTCAAAGGGGAGATGAGAGAAAAAGGCATGGAAGCATTTAGTGTGAGCTTCCAAGGGGGTGGATAGGCTTCATTCATTCATTCATTCATTCATTCATTCATTCATTCATTCATTCATTCATTGTTTCAGTTTTCCTGTCTTGGGAGCAGCCTCAGCCCTATCCCTGGCACTTTCCTCTTCTGAGGATGGCTGCAGATCTGAACACCCCACTGATCCTAGAAACTGGGGGAATCCCATGAGGCTGCAGCAAGAGGAGGCACCAGGCTGGAGGCTGAAGGGCAGAGGGCACTGAAGAAAGGTTTCCAGGGGTCTCTGCAGAATGGGTGTGGAGAACATGAGAATGACCACTCTCTGCCTCCCCACTGTACCCAAACCTCAGCAGTATCCTGGGTGGCAGTCACTGCTGCCCTCTGCTGTCCAGGCAGGGAATTGACAGGGGAGACAGGGCAACCCCCAGGGCACCTTTGCTGGGTGTAAGCTTGCCTTTTTTTTTTTTAAAGCTTGGCTTCTTAACAAAGGCTTTGGTTCTCTTAGGAACCAAAGGAGATGTGTGAAGTGACAAGGGCTAAGTGGGCCAGGAACCTCTTCCTTTCCAGGGGCCTGGGACCCAGGAAGAGGCCACTGCAGAGGCAGGCTGCCCAAATGGGCACCTAGGTTTATCCCTAAGATTGAATGTGCCTGTACAGAAACAGATCCAGCTCAATGTCTCCCACTGGGAGCTGAGGCTTCGTTCTCCAACTTTCCAGTCCATGCCCACTTTGGGTGGGGTGGGACTGGGCCTGAAACACACACATACTCTCTTTCCCTCTCTTGATTTATTTGAGAGTTTCACTCCAGGACACATGGTGCCGAGGATTGAACTTGAGATCTCATGCTTGCGATTTCAGTGCTCTATCCATTACACCACCTCCTGGGTTGCTGGGCTTCTCTTTTCTTTTTATTTAATTTTATTTTTACTTCTCTGGGAAAATCATACAGCATAGCCATGGAGCCCACACCCACAAGGAACAAGCAGTAGGCCTGAGAGGCACTGCCTCTAGCCAGAGCACAGGTTCCCCAGCTGGCCACAGGCTTTTTGTTCTTTAATACTCAAGAACAACCCCTGCCCAGCTGCATTTGCAATTCTTGGGTTTTTGTTTCATTTTGTTTTGCTTTTAGTGTGGTGCCAAACAAGTATACAATTTATCAGACTCCCTTGTTCATTTTTTTTTTTTTGAGAGAAAGAATAGAGAAAGAGAGAGAGAGAGTCAGGTGGTGGCACAGCAGGTTAAGTGTGCATGTGGCACAAGGCACAAGGACCAGTGTAAGGATCCCAGTTCGAGCCCCTGGCTCCCCACCTGCAGGGGATTTGCTTCACAGGTAGTGAAGTAGGTCTGCAGGTATCTATCTTTCTCTCCCCCTCCTCTCTCCATTTCTCTCTGTCCTAACAATAACGAATGACATCAACAATGACAATGGTAACCACGGCTAGGCTACAACAACAAGGGCAACAAAATGGGGGAAAAACGGCCTCCAGGAGCAGTGGATTTGTGGTGCAGGCACTGAGCCCAAGCAATAACCCTGGAGGCAAAAAAAAAAAGAGAGAGAGAGAGAGAGAGAGAGGAAGGGGGAGAGAGAGAAAAAAACACTTCACCATCTATGGAGCTTCCCCACTGTAGTTCATGATGTTCCATATAGTATCTAGGCTAAAACTCAGGGCCTTCCACCCAGAGTTATTACTGGGAGTTGATACGAGCACTACAAATTCACTGCTCCTGAGGCCATTTTTTTCCCCATCTTGTTGGATAGGACAAAGATAAATTGAGAGAGAAGAGGGAGAGAGAGAAAAAGAGTGAGAGAGAGAGAGAGAGAGAGAGACCAATACCTGCAGGCCCTCTCCACCATGAAGTGTCCCTTTTGCAGATGGGGAATGGGGGTTTGAACCTGAATCCTTGCATAGGTCCTTGCACTTAGTACTATATGGCTTAAATGGGTACACCACTTGGGCTTCTCATTTTAAAGTTGCATATCCTATCAGAATAAACTTCCCAGAGGGTGAGATTTACCTGCAGAACAGAAAAGAACATCAGTAAAAAATAAAATAAATGAGTAGACAGATGGACAAATGCCATGTTAGGAGAAGGATGGGTAAGGAACAAGAATCACTGCTGCCTTGTGACACAAACAGGACATCTGGGCATAGATGCCCTAAGGCTCACCCTGGGATGCCCCTCAGTGGTCAGGGGTCGCCACCTCTGCTAGGCCACCAGCCTACCCTGTCACTGTTGGATCAGAAAGGACATGAAGAGAGTATTCAGGCTGGGGGAGACAACACACCAGGCCTTCATGTCTGAGGTTCTGAGGTCCAGGGTTCAATCCCTAGCATTGTTGTCTGCTAGAGCTGAGCAGGGCTCTCTCTCAGCCTGCATCACATCAACTCTTTGTAAAAACAGGTGATAGTGAAGTGAACATGGCCCTGAAGTGCTAACCAGCCCTCAGACACAGACACAGGAGGACTTAGAAGCAGTTGTATCTACAAGGCCTTGCAGGCAGCAAGGAAGACAACCCTGACACCACACAGACACCGGCACCATTCTCAGGGGCCATTCTTCCAGCCCCTGAGCCAGTCCAGAAAGGGCACAGGACCCATTTTAGGATGATAGGGAGGCTGGGTGGCGGCTCAGCTGGTAGAGTGCACACATTACCTTGCACAAGGACCTGGATTCCAGTCCCCTGTCCCCAGCTGCAGGAGCAGGGTGGGGGGTAGCTTCACAAGTGATGAAACATGTCTACAGGTGTCTCTCCGTCTTTTTCACTAGCTCCTCCTACTCTCTGTCTCTATCCAGTAATATATATATATATATTAAAAAAAAAGATTGAGTCACCAAGGGCTCAAGAGCCCCTGAGTTTAATGGGCAAGATTCAAGGAGGATGGTGGTACCCTGAACTGCATGTGGCCATTCCAGGGTTTCAGCACTGAATGTGACCCCAAGGCTGAACTGGGTGCTTCACTCCACACAGGACAGCTCGGTCTGGAGGGATCACCACCCCCTCTGCTCTGTGTGAGGACTAGAATTGGGCATTCCACCCAAACCTAGCAACTGGGGGAAGCAATGTATCATTGTCACAACTGTTATCCCTAAGCAAATTGTTTCTGAAGCACGGGGCATGTCAAGAAGATGCCTGACAAGAGGGTGGGTAGGTGGAGGCACACTGACTGAGCACACACATGACCATGTCCAGAGATCCAGGCTCAAGTCCCTAGCCCCCACCTGCAGGAGGAAGCCTTAGAAACAGTGAAGCAGGGAGTCGGGCTGTAGCACAGCGGGTTAAGCGCAGGTGGCGCTAAGCTCAAGGACCGGCGTCAGGATCCCGGTTCGAGCACCCGGCTCCCCACCTGCAGGCAGGTCCCTTCACAGGTGGTGAAGCAGGTCTGGAGGTGTCTATCTTTCTCTCCCCCTCTCTGTCTTCCCCTCCTCTCTCCATTTCTCTCTGTCCTATCCAACAACAATGACATCAATAATAACTACAACAATAAAACAACAAGGGTAACAAAAGGGAATAAATAAATAAAATAAAATAAATTTTAAAAAAAGAAACAGTGAAGCAGTGTTGCAAGTATCTCTCTGCCTCTCTATCTCACCCTTCCCTCTCAATCTCTCTGTCTCTATCCAAAATAAATTAAAAAAATTTAATTAACAAAGGAGAAGCAACTTCCTGATCGCCTGTCAGGGCAGTTCTGCCACATTTCTCCACTTTGCAGATGGGGAAACTGAGGTTCAAGGTCATGAAGTGGGGGATGAGTTTTACAACTATGGAGTTCCTGTCTTTGATTTCTGAGCTGAGAGTTCTCTGCAGCCTGGTTCAGTCAGCTGCCCTACTTCTACACCTGCACTGCAGGCCCTGAGGCTAGAAAAAGGAGGAGGAAAAGCACTCTGCTCTTGGACATGTAGTCAGGGAATCTCAGCAGGACTGGCTTCAAGGTCCAACAAGGAAAGCTTCCTGGAAGAGATGATACCTACCTCCCCCCCCCAAAAAAAAATACAAAAGCAAAACCACTGGGAGTCGGGCAGTGGCACAGTGAGCTAAGTGCACATGGCGCAAACCACAAGGACCGGCTTAAGGATCCTGGTTTGAGCCCCCGGCTCCCCACCTGCAGGGGAGTCGCTTCACAAACCCTCTGTCTTCCCTTCCTCTCTACATTTATCTCTGTCCTATCCAACAACAATGACATCAATAACAACAATAATAACCACAACAATGTTAAACAACAAGGACAACAAAAGGGAAAATAAACAAATATAAAATAATAATAATAAAAAAAAACCACCACACAAACCAGTGAAGCAGAAGCAGGGAAAGACTGATGAGTGCATCTCAGGCAGAAGGAACAGCAAGCCGGGCAGAGGCAGGGAGGCTGCATTAGCCGGGCTTCTTGGTGGGTTTTCCCGGCTGGACTTTATGTGACCCTCCCCGTGAACTCTAACTTTGCACCCTGACCCTAGAGTTAGCCGAGAGGTGATGGCCTCTTGTCTCCCTCTTCCTGCCTCTAGTCAGCCAGGACTAGTGCATGGGGAAAGCCAGATGTCAGCTCATCTGGCAGGAAGAGGGGTCAAGCCAGCAGCCTGTTAGCAGCTCCAGCTATGGAGGGAGGGGAGGAGGTAAGGGAGGAACTCAGAGCCTCTCTGCTGGGCATAGGCCTGGCTCCTCCTACAGGAGGCTCTGGCCTCTCTGTTAATCTTCTAAGACAAACAGAAAAGCAGAGTCTCAGGAAGAGCTGTCTCTGGTTCCAGAGAGAGAGAGCAGGTCGGGAGTTTTTGATCCTGGTCTGAGACCCTTTGCCACTGCAGGGTATCATCCCCTTCCACTGAATCAACACTAGAGAAAATATACAACCATGCTTGGCAAAATAGTTCATCTGCTTTGTCATGTGTGAGATCCAGGTTCAAGCCCAGTCCCCATTATACTGAAGGAAGCTTTGGTGTTGTGGTCTCTGTCAGTCTGGTAAAGCACCAGTGATAAACAAAAGGAGAGAAAGGGAAGGAGAGGGGGAAGAGAAAAAATACATTAACATTTTTTTTCTAGGACCGAGGAGATAGCTCAGTGTTAAGAGCACAGTATTGCCAAGCCTGTGGCCCCAGGTTCAAGCCCCAGCCCTCTGGGTTATCATCATAACCCAGAGCTGAGCAGAACTCTGGTTTCTTTACCTCTCAGTAAACAAATCTTTAAAAAAGGATGCTGAATACTTGGAAACATGGCAGGAAGTATTTCAGGAATGCTTGTAAAGTTTTTGTTGTTGTTTTAGAGCAAATACCTCAGTGGCTGTTTACCCTTGCAGAAATCAGCCCTCTAGCCACTGCAGAGACATTAACCCAGCATCTCTGGGTCTAGAGGGTTCCTGCACTAAGTCCCAGTCAGGAAGAGTTTACATCACTGCTTAACCCAGGGCCCTATTCTGTCTGTTCCCATAGAAACAGCCTGCTGCTCTGGAGGACCAGGGGTCACAGGGCAGAGGGGGCTCACCTGTCTAAGACAAGCCATCAGGAGGGGACAGTGACAGCTTTGGCTGGAGGCAGGCCGAAAGTCCTGTCTATCCCCATCTCCTACTGGGGGCTGACTTGAAGCAGGAGAGTCCTCCTGGTAAGCCTCCATCCCCTCACCTGCAGAACTGAGCCGAAGAGTCTTGCACAGGGCAGACTTTTGTCAGGTGAATCCCTCTTTCCCTGGTGACCAAGCCTCCAGCAAGAGAGCTCTCTCAACTGCTCTTCCTTTTCATATAGGAAGAATTTGGGCATCTTCCTCATAGAACTGAAAAGACTACAAGACAGAATGCAGGGAAAGTGCTTAGAACTCCCAGCACATGAGTGAAACACCCAGTCAACTCCAGTTGTGATGAAATGGCAAGTGGGCCCAGCAGTGACAAGACCAATGACAACTGTTGACATCCTGTGAGGGGCAGCAGCTTCACTTAATGCCCATCTGATGAGTGTGTGGGAGCCCACCATGCCAAGCCCTCAAAGCTACCATCTCTCAAATGCATCACAGACATCAGAGGCACCCTCAGTACAGCACCTGCAGAGTCAATGCTGGAGGGATGTAGCAGGGAAGCCTGAGCAGGCCTTGAAGAATCACCCTCCCAGGAGACTAGTGATGGTGGTGGTGACGGAGGGGGTGTTAGCCAGGGTAATAAGCATAGAGGGCAAGAGGCCAGCAGGTGGAAGCACCTGCAAATGAAGACAGGGCACTTAGCACACAGTGTGAGGTCGCAGTGAAGCACCAGCCTGCAGAGCCCTACAGAGTGGGCTGGCCCAGAGTCCTTTAGAGCGTCTCAGGTGTGCTCAGGCCTTAGCCTGTTGGCTCAGTGGAATCTTTGGGAGCAGCTAGAAGTACAGGCAACTTCCCTTTCCAGAATACAAGGGATGGACTGAAGTGCTGAGGACAATGCTCAAACAGATCATGAGAAGATATCGCATAGTCCAGTGGAATAACCCATAAACGGCTGTTACTCTGCTTCCAGACAAGAGGGAGTCAGTGCAGTGGGATGGAAAACTCAAGAGGTGTTAAAAAGCAGAGTTCAGCAGTGCCTATGAGGTAGTACAGGGAATTAAGTGCTGGCCTTAGAACCATGTAGGTTCTGAGTTCAGTCCCCAACATCACAGAAGCCAGGGTGGAGGCTGGGCTATCTCATTTTTCTTTTTCTTGATAGTGATTAAAAGAATGGGTTTTCTTTTTTTTAATATTTATTTATTTATTTCCTTTTTGTTGTCCTTGCTGTTTTTATTGTTGTTATTGATGTCGTCATTGTTGGATAGGACAGAGAGAAATGGAGAAAGGAGAGGAAGACAGAGAGGGGGAGAGAAAGATAAACACCTGCAGACCTGCTTCACCGCCTGTCGGGCAGTAGTGCAGCGGGTTAAGCACATGTGGTGCAAAGTGCAAGGACTGGCGTAAGGACCTCAGTTCGAGCCCCTAGCTCCCCACCTGCAGGGGAGTCGCTTCACAGGCAGTGAAGCAGGTCTGCAGGTGTCTACCTTTCTCTCCCCCTCTGTCTTCACATCCTCTCTCCATTTCTCTCTGTCCTATCCAACAATGACATCAACAACAACAATAACTACAACAATAAAACAAGGGCAACAAAAGGGAATAAATATTATTTATTTAAAAATGGGTCTTCAACAATATCAACATCTTCATCTGGGAAATAAGAGAAGTAAGTCCTTGAGCCCCACCCAGGTCTTTTGACTCAGAGATGGTGAGGGTGGAGGGGGTGGCTCAGGCCTGACTGCTCCCATTGTCTGTGACTCTGAAGGGGTGCTGGGGCCTTAGGCACAAGTGACGGGATGCCAGTTCAAATCCCTTATGGGGAAAAGAAAAGGCAGAGGCTGGTTCAAGTACAGGCAAGTCATCCCCTTCCCTTTCCTCTTCTTTCTTCTTCCTTCTCCTCCTCCTCTCTTTCTTTTTTCTCCAAGGTTATCACTGGGGCTCAATGCTGGCACTATGCATCCATGGCTTCAGCCAATTTTTGTTTCTATTTTATTCAGTAGGACAGAGAGAAATCAAGAAGGGAGGGGAGACAGAGAAGGAAAGAAAGAGACACCTGAAGACCTGCTTCCCCACTTGTGAGGCATCCCTCCTGCAGGTGGGGAGCAGGGGCTCAAACCCAAGCCCTTGTGTGGGTCTTTCCGAATAGCAGTATGTCTGCTTAACTGAGCACTTGCCTCCTCCTCTTCCTATTTTTCTTCCTCCTCATTCTTTGCCTTCCTCTTCACCTTCTTCTTCTTCCTTCAGGCTGCATCTTAGTTTCCTTTCTCTGGGATCTCGACATGCAGCAGCACCAAGGTGTCAAGCTAGTCCCAGCAAATCATTTTGTCAACCTCAGAGTGAAAAGAACACACCTGCTTTCCCTGGGTCTCCACACTCAATCCCAGTATGGGGCGAGTGTGAGGGTTTCTCAGTGTCACACACAGCAATGTGTCACATGGCAAGGAGCACTGTCACTGCCCTGGAGCAGGTGCCCATCCCCAGCAGACAGGGAGCTGGCACCGCCAAGGGGAGCAAGGATAATCACACCAAAAAATAAAGAGGTATGGGAGTCAGGCAGTAGCGCATCGGGCTAAGCACACGTGGCACAAAGCATAAGGACTGGCATAAAAATCCCGGTTCGAGCCCCCGGCTCCCCACCTGAAGGAGAGTCACTTCACAAGAGGTGAAGCAGGTCTGCATGTGTTCATCTTTCTCTCCCTGTATTCCCATCCTCTCTCGATTTCTCTCTGTCCTATCCAACAACGACAACAATAACAACAACAATAATAACTACAACAATAAAACAAGGGCAACAAAAGGGAATAAATAAATATTTAAAAAATAGAGGTGCTTCTTTAGGTGGGTGAGGAAGAGTTCAATGGAGGCCCAAAACATCAACAGCTGTAGCTCCCCCAGGTTGTAATGTGGTCCCCATAAGCAGTTCTGTATGGTCCCACATTCTGAGGCACAGTGGGGAGAACTCCGGTGCTGCTGCATACAGCACCGTGGCACAGAGTTCCCCTGCCATCCTTAAAGTCCTCAGAACTTCCCTCGAAGACGGTTCCAGATCTAGCCTAGATGTCTGACTCCCTGCACCCCCAGACTGCAATGGGGCTCCCAAGAAGGAAGTGTTGTGCAGAAAACTGAGAAATATTACACATGTACCAACAACTGTATTTACTGTAAAACACTGGTACCCCAATTAAAAAAAATAGATGAGGTACTTTTTTTCCCTGTCACCAGCTGGCTGGGTAGCTTCAGACTAAGAAGGTCCTTTAAGTCCCTGACTGTACAATAATGTCAGCCATAATGTCAGCTGCTGTCAGCTCTGGTCCTGAAGCCCCAGGGGGAAAAGGGTCACTTTACAGTCCTCTATATCCGCCTAACAAAACACCAGTCCTTGCTGGCCAGTGTGAGTCCCCAAAGCTACCTGGTGAGCTTTAAAACAGCTGTTTTAACTTTGCTTTCTGTGAGCCTCAAAAGCACATGGCCAGCACAATTTCAATGGTCGGAGAACTTTCACTGAGACATGAAAGGTCTGGGTGTTTCCCTCCTGGACTGCTGGCTGGCAGTCCCTGGCAGAAGGACGGGGTGGGGTAGGGAATGACTCTCAGAAGGCTCCCCAAGCCCACCTCACTCAGGGCTCTGCAGCCTGGCAGCTAACTCTGTTACAGGCATTGTGTTATTATTTTCAAAACAACCCCCCCCCCAACACAGAGTCTCTTTAAAGAGCCAAGAACAGGATCAGAAAGCAGACAAGGATTTCAACCGGAGTGTGAACAGCACTTTTCACAAGGAAATAACAATGGGACTTCAGGCACTGCCACAGCCAATTAGGTGGATGAAAGTGGGAGAAGGAGGCAGCCAAGGTGAAAGAAGTCCGGAAGTATGGAAGTGTCCACGTGGAGACACAGCCACCACAAAAGGCAAGGCACAACATGCAGGAGACTGGGTCTCTATAGTTTCCACCTTTCTTTTCCTCTCCTACCCTCCCATTTATTCTTTCTTCCTTCCTTTTTTTCTTTTCTTTTCTGCTTTTGAGCTCAAGGAAAATTTCTAGAGGGAGATACCTGAACCTGGTAAAGGAATGGCCTCTGGGTGAATGGGGGCAGGGGTCCTTCTGGCTACACTGGAGTGCTTTCTCCTTTGATTGTGGAGACAAAGAGGCTGGAGGGGGAGAGCGGAAGGCAGGCTGTGTGGAAGGGGTCATAGTAAGTTCAAGGCTGGAGAGGAGGTAGGGCTTGGGCCAGGCTCCCAGGGAACAAAGCCACCTCCTCTAGGGAAAATATGGGGTTGGGGGTGGGGGTGACTAACAGTTCTCTGCCTCCCAGCTGGGGGTCCTGGCCCAGGCTCAATTTTAGCCCACAAAGCTGCTCCTGCCCTGCTCAGGAGAGTGGGGGCCAGAGAACCCTATCACTCCTCCTTCTGGTGGATCCCATGACCAGGGGTGGGGTAATACTTGAAACTGAGGACCTCTCAGGGCCAACCTCTCCCTGCCTCCAAAACTGTGAGGTTCCATAAATGGTACTGGCTGCAAACTGGATCTGAGTTGCTAGTGGTCCAGGGCCTGCAGGAGCCAATGCAGAAAAGCACAGTCTAGTCTTTATACATCTCTTCTTTAAAAAATAAATAAAAATGTATTTGGGGTGAGGGAGACAGCATCGTGGTTCTGCAAATAGACTTTCAGGCCTGAGGCTCTTAAGTCCTAGACTCAATCTTCAGCACCACTATAAATCAGAGCTGAGCAGTGTTCTCGTCTGTATCTCTCTCTCATTAAAATAATTTATTGCCACTTGGATGCAATACTGCTGGAACTTGGTGCCTGCACGACTCCACCATTCCTGATGGCCATATTATCTTTTTGATAGCTGGCTACAGGCAAAAGGGGGAAGGGGGCAGGAGAGACACCTGCAGCACGGTCCCACCACTTGGGAAGCTTCCCCCCTGCAGGTGGAAGCGGCCAGGGGCTTGAACCCAGGTCTCAAGCAACCTAGGTACGCTTTACTGGCTGAGTCACCACTTGACCCCTTAGGCTTTGTACATTTCTGCCAGATGGCAGCCTCTGCCATCTGTAAACCAGACATCATGGGGCCGAACACACTGGAAATGTGATCGCTGAACACCCTCTACCCAACCTCCCCACCCCAGCCTAGAGAAGAGACTCAGGTGGAGCTGGGCCAGAATGGTGGTGGCTGTGGGATCAGGAGGTGGATTAGCCTGGCCCGTGGCAGGAAACTCTTGAACCACCTGAAATTATAGCTTTTGATATGTGTGTGTGTGTGTGTGTGTGTGTGTGTGTGATACAGAGGCAGAGAGATGCTTCTTTGCTCCAAAACAATAATTCCTAAACTGTAGTTTTATCAGAAGCACCTGATGAGCCTAGAGTGTTTTTTCTCTTCTTTCTTCCTTAGATAGGGGCAGAGAGAGAGAGAGAGAGAGATTACAGCAGCAACCTCCCTTTAATATGGTGTGGCTAGGCTTGAACCTGGGTCACACACATGACAGAGCAACATACTACCTATTGAGCTATTTCAGTGGCCCTGGTGTGCTGCTGGAAGCCCACACTTGTGACCCCACTCCCAGACTTTATTCCCTGGCTCAGGGCTAGAGCCAGAGGATAAGGTTTCTGACAATTTCCTGTGATGCCACAGCCCCAGAGCCAGGATTACATGGGTGCCACAGTGCCAACAGTCACATGGGCCACTTGACTTGGGTTCCAGGGTGGGGTGAGGACCCTAGTGACCTGCAGGAAAACCAACGGGAGTAGCTCTGACAGGGCCCTGGGAGAACAAACCCATAGCTGCACTTCCAGCAGTCTAGCTTTGTGAAGGGGGTAAGACCAGTTAAAAATGTGGGCTTTAAAGATGGGATCCTTTGATTTTGGTAACCTCCAGGGCTGCACTGATCTAGGTTGACTTTTTTTTCCCCTTTCTTTTTAAGAAAACATTAATTTATTATATTTTAATTTAATAGGACAAAGAAAAATTGAGAATGGGAGAGAGAAGGTAAGAGAGGTACCTGAAGCACTATTTCACTGTCTATGAAGCGCCCCCCCAATGGCCCCCCAAAGCATTGCAAGTGGAGGTGGGGACCAGGGGCTTGAAGCCAGATTCTCACTCATGGTAACACGCACTTTACTGGGTGTTAACTGGGTGTTTACTTCCTCCAGTGTAGTGGCATCCAGGCTTGAACCTCGGTCTCCCATATGACAAAAACAGCACGTTATTCAAGTGAGCTATTTAGCCAACCCTAAACATGAAATCTTATTTGTGTGAGACCCAGGGTCAAGCCTGGCCCCTGTTGTACTAAAGATAACTTTGGTGCTGTGATATCCTTTCCTCTCTCTATCTGTAAGTCAGTTTGGGACAGCATAACCCTAATGTTGACAAAAACAAAAAAGCAAACAAACAAAAGAATGAAATCTTACAGTCTTTGGCAATCACTGGCCACTGGCTCTGAAAGCCTCCAAACATTGTGCTGGCCAGAGTAAACACATCCACAGGCTGGATCTCAGCCTCTGGCCCCTGTTCTAGAGCACAAAGGAGGTGCCCACAGACAGAGGCAGAGGCAGAGATCTTTGGAAGCCTTTGGGGTCTTTGGAGGAAATAATGTCAGCCTGACCAAGACAAGCAAGGGCTCCTGGAGTCTGTTTCCCCCTTCTGCCATCACATCTTACACTCCATCCAAAGGACTCTTGTCAATCACACCCCTTATCTCCTCAGTTTCCTCCAGCTGATCCTGTTCTAACCTTTGGGCCTTTGCACATACGGGTCTTTCTGTCTAGAATGTTCTTAGACTTCTCTGAATCCGCCCTACTTCTTCCTTTCTTCTTTTCTTTTTCTTTCTTTCTGTTGCCAGCAGGGTTATTACTGAGGCCCAGTGACTGCACAGGCAAACGCTAGAAGAAGAAGTGACTGCACAAATCTACTGCTCCTTGCAGTAATTTCTTATTTCTTTTTGACAGAGAATGAGGGACAGAGAGGGAGAGAGATACAGAAAGAAAGAGGGATACATGTAACCCTCCTCCTCTGCAGGTGGGGACCAGGGACTTGAACCCAGGTCTTTGCACATGATAGTGTGTGCTCTCTACCAGGTTCATGGCTTCTTTCCTGAATTCTTATCTCCATGTGCTGGGACATCATCACCGCCACCTCCATCACTCGACTGGGATGGCTGAAGTCAGATCTGTCCCCTCTCCAGGCCTGGAGAAAGATCTGACTTGATGCTCATAACCTCGGCCTTCCCCTCAACCCTTTTCGTTTGCCTGACTATTTCCTGCCTGTCCTGGAAGCCACAGTGTAGATTCCACTTCCTGTGGGCCCCGTGCCCCTCCAGGGACGGGGGTGAATCCTGCCCACCACCTTCCATGTGACTGCAGCCTGGGTCTGCTCCCCACCTCACCCCCAAGTCTGCTCAAGTCCTAGTGCTCTTCCTGTAGCTAATACTGGAGCTGCAGACAGAGTCGGCTCCACAAAATGCTTTGGGACCCAGAGAAGACTGAACAGCCGGGATGCAAGAGTGAGCCTCTGAGGAGAAGTGAGACTAATGCAATGTACTGGAAGAAGCTTCTAGAATCAGGCCCACCCAGGCTTAGAAAAAGCCAGCCTCCCCCTGGACACTGTTTCTGCTTGCTGTGCAGCTGTCAAAGCTCCATCTTGTCCAGCAATCCTGAGGCCCCTGAGAACTCAGCCAGTGTGACCTAGTGGCACCCTGCTCCCCTGTCCCCTTTCTCTGTATCCCAAACTCTCCTGCACTCCTCTCCTCCTTTCCTTTCAATTAAGTGCCAGGTGTCACAGGCTGCAGAGAGAGGTTCTATGGGGAGAAGTCCTCTCTCAGGTGCTTCTGTGCTGCCACTCTATTCCAGGACCCTGAGGGGGGAAGGAGGTGGGCTTTTGACAGGCTGGCAAAGTTTTGAAAGCCCCTAGGCCACTCAGGAACCCTGGGAGACAGCCACAGGCCTCTGGTCTGCAGGAGTGGCCCAGAGACTGTGTAAATACAGTGAAAGCTAAGCAATACCTGGAGCTCAGTACCTAGCTCAGGCTAGGAATGAGCTGGTCTTCCTGGGTGATTAGTAACCAGTTCTCACATGAATGAATAAGGGAGGATGGGAGGGCAGGGCGAAGATAATCAGACAAGCACCAGCCAGCACATTCCAGGGGCTGTGTTTAACCCAAAACAAACATGTGCCTGATGAGCTCTGTGGGAAAGCCAAGAGCCACCCTGGGACAAGTGGTTCCCCTACTGATGCAGAGTCCCAGGCCAGGGAGCCTTGGGCACCAGCACACAGGTGAGGCACCTTCTGACATCCCCTACAACCACATGGAGACCCCTATTCCAAAGGGTAGAGTGAGCTCAGACTCACTGAAGTAGCAGCTGCAGATGAAATAGTGGGGGGGGGGTAAGATGAGCTGCTCCAGGGCACTGGATTCTCAGACAAAGGAGCCCTCTGCTTCTGGAAGGTTCTCAAACAGCAAGCAGGAGTCTGGCAGAATGCAGGTTTGTGGAATTCCAGATCTGAAGGCCTGGTGTTCAAATCTCAGATCCTGCAAACTCTTTTTTCCCCTGACAGAGCCTCAGACATTGCTAATCCCTCCCTTGAGGTGGGGTGGGGGCTGTGGCTTAAACACTTCTTCCCCAGGAAGGCTCCAGGCCGTGGTGGGAGGAGCAGGTGCCCCCATCCATAAACCAAGAGGCTCCCTGGAGTGAGTATGAGATAAAAGCACCCCAGAGGCCTCCTGGAACCCCAAGAATGTGAATGCTGGCCTGGGGTTGACCTTCCTGGAAGGAAGGAGTTTGCAAATGGCCAGGCTAATTGGGAGCTCCCGGTCAATAGCTTCCCACCCTGGGGGGAGAGGGGAGAGGAGGAGGAGGAGGGCCTCCAGCCACCAGCAGCCCCTGCTGCCTCTGCTTCCTCTGCAGGATTTCAGAGGCTCAGAAGCCCTAGGGGCAGGGTGAGGGAAGGGTATGGAGTGGGAGTGGGGGGCAGTAGCGGCACAGCTCAGGGTGATGCAGAGGAAAGGCACAGACATGGGAGACAAGTGTGCCCAACTCCCCAGAGTGGCGTGGGGCCTTGCGGGAGGACAGTGAACACTTCCAGGGGGTTCCCTTTCTTCTTCCTTTCCTCTCAGCCTTCTTTCCAAGCAGCTTTGGAATTCCAGCCCTGCCACACCCACCTGAGCTGGACCTTGCAGGGCAACTTTCCTCGCCTCAGTGGGACATCTTCCTGTCTGTAAAATGGGCATATTCCTCCCTCCTCCCTCCCCTGGAGGCTGTGGGCAGGCACTCAGCTCTGTACCCCATGACTCTTTCTGGGGCTGGAGTGTGGGGTCCCCCAGTGCAGAAGGGCCCCAGTCTTTGCCAGTCCCAGGCCTGCTGGTGGGGGCCGAGCAGTGCCTAGCCTCACCATGCACTTGCGGTCATCTATGCCGGTCAGATCCTCCTCGAACTCCTGGCCGACCTGGAAGTCCATGATGTAGTTTCTGAAGGTGCTCAGCGTGCGGATGATCATGTGCTCGCCCTCCTGCACGATCTCTTTGTCCGGCTTCAGCAGGCTGGCGATCTTGCGTAGGGCCACATTCACATCTGTGGGCGAGGGGACCCCGACAGTGAGCCCACCCCCGCTCCCCCACGGCCCAGGCCAGACCCCAGTCTTCGGGGCTGTCTCCCAGGGAACCAGGCTGTGGCGCTGTCTGGAGAATCCCACCCCTCACCCTCTTTTCTCTTCTTTCCTCTTCTCTTCCCTACTCTTCCCTCTTCTTCTCTCCCCTTCTCGCTCTCTTCCTATCCCTCCTTGCTTCTTCTCCCTTTCTCTCTCCACCTCCCCCGTTACAGTTCTCTGCCCTCTAACTTTTCCGCAGAGCCAGCCCACGGGGGGGAGGGGGGCAAGAGGAGACCTTGGGGGGTGGGGGTGCCCCGGCTCACCCAGAGCTCGCAGGTACTCCTCGAAGTTGTCGTTGCTCTGCATCTTCCAGTACCCGCTGAAGTCCACCGGCATCTCGGGGTGCTGGGGGGCGGCCGGAACGAGGAGCAGCGGAGGGCAGAGCCGGGACGCCGCGACTGGGTGCGCCCTGGGGTACCGGGGGCTGGGGGCAGCGACACGGGGTCCCGGGGGAGGGCAGCGCAGAGCGGGAGGAGGAGCCTCGGGCCTCGCCTCTACGGCCCGGCGGGGGCTCCTCCTCCCGAGACAAGGGGCTGCACCGCCCAGAAGGGGCGGGCGGGGGGGGGGCGTTTTTTTCTTTTGGTTTATTTTAATTTTACTTTTTTTTTTTAGGGGGGCACTAACTCTATGGATCTTCAGGATTCCTTCAGATGTCAGGCAATTCTTACAGACAGCAACCACTTCCCTCTTGATTTTTCTGTCTCTGTCCAGTAAATAAATAAAATATTAACAATAAAAAAGAGAAAGAAAAAAGAAAGGGAGGAAGAAAGAAAGGGTTACCAGTAAATAAATATTAACAATAAAAAAGAGAAAGAAATAAAAAAGGACGGAAGGAAGGAAGAAAGGGTTACCAGTAAATAAATAAAATATCTAAAATAAGAAAGAAAGAAAGAAAAAAAGCAAGCAAGGAAGGAAGGAAGGAAGAAAGGAAGGAAGGAAAAAAGAAAGGGTTACCTTCTCAGTTCTGTTCGTTGAACTTTAGGACATGAAAACACAGGGTGCATATAAAACACAATTGCTTATAAAATGACACTCCTACAGGTCCGTGAAGGATGATAAATGACATAGTGGGGGTTGTATTGTTAAATGGGAAACTGGGGAATGTTATGCATGTACAAACTATTGTATTTACTGTTGAATGTAAAACATTAATTCCCCAATAAAGAAATTTTAAATAAATAAATAAATAAAAATAAAAAATAAAGTGACACTCCATTTAGTTCCTAGCCAGCAAATAATGTATATGTATGTGTGTGTTTGTGTATGCATGTAGTCAATCTAAATGGGAGATATTCCATGCAATACTACTGAGCCATTAAAAATATGGCATGAACAGCCGTGGAGGCGGCACAGTGAATACAGTGCAAAACTCTCAAGCATGAGGTGCTGAGTTCAATTCCTGGCATCACATACGCCAAAGTGATACTCTGGTTCTCTCTTCTTCCTCCTCCTCTCCTCTCTCTCTTGCTCTCATTAATAAATAAGTGAATCTTTTTCAAAAAGTTGTCTGTATCATATAAAAATGTTTTTAATCTTTAAAAAAATACAACAGGATATATGATTTGGGACAGAATGGATGGTACTGGAAGAGATCATGCTAAGTGAAATAAGTACAAAAGTGAAAGACTGGGGGCCAAGAAGAAGAAGTGGCGCACTTGGTTGTGGGTACATGTTGCCATGTCCAAGGGCGGGGGCTCAAACCCCTGGTCCCCACCTGCAGGGGGAAAGCTTCACTGGTGGAGCAGTGGGGGACAGGGGGAAGAAAAATGGCTGCCAATGCAGTCACAGAACCCCAGTGACAAGCAATCCTGGTGGCAAAAAAAAAAAGAGGGGTTCGGGCGGTGGCGCAGCGGGTTAAGCGCATGTGGCCCAAAGCACAAGGACCAGCGTAAGGATCCCGGTTCGAGCCCCCCGGCTTCCCACCTGCAGGGGAGTCACTTCACAGGCGGTGAAGCAGGTCTGCAGGTGTCTTTCTTTCTCTCCCCCTCTCTGTCTTCCCCTCCTCTCTCCATTTCTCTCTGTCCTATCCAACAACGAACAACAACAATGGCAATAATAATAGCCACAACAAGGCTACAACAACAAGGGCAACAAAAGGGGGGAAAATGGCCTCCAGGAGGGTGGATTCATGGTGCAGGCACCGAGCCCAGCAATAACCCTGGAGGAAAAAAAAAAGAAAAAAAGAACAAATAATAGAAATGTAATAAAGACTGCTTTGTGCAAATATAAAATACAAGTAATTTCTCTTAGTGGATACTCTACTGGCTTGGCCTCTGGCCTCCTGGCTGTGGCACAGTGCTCCTTGTGCACCCTTGTCTTTCTGTCAGTGAGCCTTTGGAAGCCCTGTCCTGACTGTGCACACAGACCTCAGCTCCCTGCAGGCTCTCCCACCTAGCCCAGCCCAGCCCTCCTTGCAGGGCCTTTGTGCTGCCACTACCCCTCCCCTGTCAGAACAGCTCACAAGCCTTGCTCACAGCGCCCACCTACAGAGCATGTCATCTTGGCGCTCAGGCACCTGTCTTTGTGTATGGGGAGATGACATAATGACAGAGGCTGACTCCTTGGTGACCCTGCATTAAACACTGCACATCTTTAATCACAAATCACAGCCTGGGTGGGTGATAGCTGTGATGCTCTCTTCCCTTCTCCTATTCCCTCTGCCATCTCCTCCCCTCCAAGAAAAAAAAAAAAAACAGAAGCCAGGGTGAGTTAAGAAAGGATGCTTTTCTCTGCAGAAGCAGCTCCGTCCTAGAGGGCCACTTGGATTTCAGGAATGCTTCACTCCCTCTTCTCTAGCCAGGGGTCTTCAAGGCTAGGGCTTCTGACATCTAGGCTGGGTGATATTTGTTTGAGAGGGAGGCTGTTGTAAGTCTTAGAGGACACTTATCAGTCTCCCTCTCTCTGCCCACCAGCTCCCAGTTGGCACAAAAATGCCCAGCATTATAGAATGCCCAGCTATCAGGGCACAAATCTGCCTGGTTAGAGCCACCACTCTAGATAATATGGAACTATGATCTGGGGAAGTGAGATAAAATGTGCCCCAATCCCAGCCACAGGTTCCTGTCAGTGTTCAGAAAGAATTCAGGGGGCTGAGTGGTGGTGCACCCAGTAGAGCACACATGTTTTTATTTGCAATGGGTTGGATACAAGCTCCAGGCCTCCCCCTGCTGGGGGGAAGCTTCATAAGCCGTGAAGTGGAGCTATAGACCTCTCTGTCTCCTCCTCCCTTCTCAACTTCTCTCTGTCCTATCTTCTAGAAAACAAAAACAAAAATGGCTACCAGGAACCATGGATTCATTGGCCAGTTACCTCAGGGATAACCCTGGTGACAATTAAAAAATAAGCAGTAAAATAAAATGTGGAATACAGGGATGGAGGCACCAATAAGTGGGCTTTGGCTGAGAGTTATTGCAAGGGGGGAGGAGGAAGACCATACTTAGAGGGGATCCTGGGAGGGAATTGTGTGTTGCTGTTTTGGGGATTCAGCTTATGTGAGCTATGTCTGGGATAGTATTCTCAGGTCAGACGGCTGATTACTATTCATTAGGGGGCTGGGAGAGGTATGACTTTGTTAGAAAATGCTGAGGCTCTCCACTTTTTTTTTTTTCATATTTTAACTTAGTTCAGTGAAAGAAAAATACAGGACACAAACACAGAGAGAGAGAGAGAGAGAGGAGATGGACCTGTTTAGTTCTGGTTTATAGTTTGCAGGGGACTGAACCTGAGACCTCAGAGCCTCAGGCATGAGTGTCTTTTTAAAAAATTAATTAATTAATTAATTTATTTATTCCCTTTTGTTGCCCTTGTTGGTTTATTGTTGTAGTTATTATTGTTGCTGATGTCGATGTTGGATAGGACAGAGAGAAATGGAGAAAGGAGGGGAAGACAGAGAGGGGGAGACCTACTTCACCACCTGTGAAGCGACTCCCCTGCAGGTGGGGAGCCAAGGGCTCGAACCGGGATTCTTTTGCATTTTGTGCCACCTGCGCTTAACCCGCTGCGCTACCGCCTGACTCCCATGAGTGTCTTTTTACAGAACCATTATGCTGTCTCTCCAGCCCACTTTTCCTTCTGAAGTTGCTGTGGTATCAGGTACATGCTGGGAACCCATCCAGCAGGTATGATGGGGTCATTTCAATGACAGTATAATGAAGCTCAGGATTGACCAGAGTGTGCTTCCAGTGCCATCTTGGTCTCAGTGGGTTCAATCCTTGTTTGCCACTTGGACCTTAAGGTTTTTGTTTCAGTGAGTTCCTTTTCTTGCCTTGATATGGCGGGCAGGTGGGAATCTTCCCCTCCTGGCTAATTGCACCTGCCTTACAGACCTTCCTACCTCTTGTCCCTCCCTTGGCTCTGGAATGTTTGGGCTTCCCCTGTTGATACCTACGCCAGGCTGTATCCAGGGCCCATCTAGTGATCAGCTCTGCCCAAACTGAAGGTGTGAGAAAAAAAAATCTTTCTCTGGGGTGGAGGAAGAAGGACGGTCCTGCCCTGACTTGGGTCTCTGAGGTATTTAGCTTCCTTGTCAGCCTGACTCATGGGAGCAGTCAGACAGAGGCTTAAACAGTGAACATAGTCAGCCATTCCCTGGTGACCCGCAGATTAGTCCAGACTACTCAGGCGCCTTCCACCCTCTCTGAACTTTTTCCTTTATGCTGGCTGCCGAGATTGTTTATACCAGACACTAGGGCTGTACCTGGCACACAGCAGGGACCTGGTTGCTACCAAATCCAAGGTGCTCAGTGTTCAGAAGTGCAATTAACCAAGAGACAAGAGCTGTCTTGAGAAAAACAGGTTTAGTGAATCTAATCCAGTGTTGGCAAACTGAGAGCATGATGGACTCAAATTTTCTCTGAAACTGGGGTTCAGGGCTATAAAAGGTGGTGGGCAGCCAGGGAGATGGGGTTCAGTCACACAGCTATGCCTACAGCTGGAGGAGGTCATGTCAGGAGGCTGTGTGTCCAGTGGCCTAAGGGAGTCATGTCATGTTGTTTTTTTTTTTCCTGAAGTTGTTTGTTGGTCTGGAAGAGGAGCCAGACATGGGCTCACTGGAACTTGGTAATCTGGTCCCTCATCAAACTTTGGAGAAAACCATTATGTAAAGGGCCAGGCGGTGGCACATGTGGTTAAGCGCTCACATTAAGGACCTGGGTTCAAGCCCCTGTTACCCACCTGCTGGAGAAAAGCTTCACAAGTGGGAAGTAGGTCTGCAGGTATCTCTCTATCTTCCCCTCCCTTCTCAATTATTCTCTGTCTCTACCCAATAATAAATACAATAAAAATAGTTTTAAGAAGTTTTTAAAAATCATGTTAGGGCAGTGGGGCAGTAGTGCAGCGGGTTAAGCGCACGTGGCGCAAAGCACAAGGACCAGCTTAAGGATCCCTGTTCGAGCCCCCAGCTCCCCATCTTCAGAGGAGTCGCTTCACAGGCAGTGAAGCAGGTCTGTATGTGTCTATCTTTCTCTCCCTCTCTCTGTCTTCCCCTCCTCTCTCCATTTCTCTGTCCTATCCAACAACAAAGATAGACAACAATAATAACTACAACAATGAAACAACAAGGGCAACAAAAAGGGAATAAATAAATATTTTAAAGAGTCATTATGTTAGGTGCTGGGCAGTCATATACCTGGTGAGTACACATGTTATGTGCAAGAACCCAGGTTCAAGCCTCCAGTCCCCACTGCGGGGGGGGGGGAAGCTTCATGAATGGCAGAGCAGTACTTCAAGTATCTCTTTTTACTGCTTTCTTTCTGTCTCTATTTCTCTTTGTCTCTTTTAGGAACAAAACAAAACAAAACAATCAAAATCATTATGTAAAACCTTTCTCGAGGCAGTTCCCTAGTGATCTACAGGACTGGCTCCTGGTTTCAGCGGAGGGTGTGATAGAGTCAGTAATGCTTGTCCACTTCCACAGTAAGCCAGGCCCTCTGGCCTGCTTTCACCCCTCCGGCCTGTTCTTGTCACCCCACAAAGCCCTACTCTTTTTCAGGCTGCTTTTCTTCCCTTAGCCAATTGGGACACCTCCTCACAGGCTCTTGGCTGGCTGAGCAGAAGGCATGGATGTCCCCAGATTTTCCCAGTCCCTGTCTGCTTTTGCCCAGTGTCCCATTGGGGGTCACTGCATCCCTGTCCTCCTGGGTGTCCTTTAGGTGTGGTCCCGCTGTGTGTTGCTCCTTGAAGTTGTGGTGGTGGTGCAGGGGGAGGGGAGGGCTGTGGGCAGATTTCAGAGTCTGAAAGCTTGGTTTGCAACTAGCTCCCTTCCTTCCTGGCTGAGCCATCTGGGATGAATGATTCATCTTGGTGCCACAGTTTCCCCATTTGTCAATTGGGGATACTCAGTGAGCTGCCTCTCAAGGGAAGAGAGGAGGTTAGCACTACGAAGGCAGGCATAGAGCATGGCCCCAGAATCACTACTGTCTAGTTAGGGATCCTGAGGCATGAGGGCAAAGGCCCTGGAGAGAGGAGGTGCTGGGCTGCACCCCCTCCTGGGGCCTCATGCTCAGGCCCATGAGCTGCTATGGAAAGGGCCTTGTGGAAACATGGCCACAGACATAGATATTGTCCTGTTACCTGTCCCTGTGTCCTCTGTCTGCATTGCTGAAGCCATTCATTCAGCAACTGTTTGGGTGTGGGGGAGCAGGGGGTAGCACTCGAGATTTGCACAGCTGAGGAGTAACCAAGGACCATGTGTAAAGGGAGGAGGCCCGGCAGTAGTGCACCCGGGAGAGCACGCATGTCACCGTGCCCAAGGACCTGGGTTCAAGTCTCACCTGTAGGGGAGAAGTTTCAGGAGTGGTGAAACAATGCTGCAGGCCTCTCTCTGTCTCTCCTATGCTATCAAAAAAAGAAAAAAGAAAAATGGCAACCAGGGATGGTGGAGATGTACAAGCTTTAAACTCCACTGATAACTGGTGGGGGGGGGAGCAGGAGGAGGAGGAGGAGGATGATGATCATGATGACAATATGAAGGGATGTCTGTCCAGTCGCTGTGCCCAGGAAGTCTTGTCCCTGTGTCCCTGAGAGGTCTCCAGTTTGCCTGGGCTCCCCAGTAGCTGGACCCTTTGCCTGACAACATCATTGCTTCAAGTGACCCTCTCTCCACCTCACCTCTGGCTCAGAGACAATGCGGTTTAAGAAAGGGGAATGTGAATTGGTGTTTTGTCAAATAATTGGGCTGTGCAATATCATGATGCATTTTTGCATTTAAAAAATGCAGAAAAGTATGTCACGACATTTCTTTTTCTTTTTAGCTTTTTCTTTATTCTCTTTTTAAATTTTGATTTATTTATTTTTTCACCACTCTGTCACCAAAGGTCTGTGTCCCCATCCCCCCCTCCCCCGATAGATAACCACTATAGTTCCTCCACAGTCATAGAAATAGGCTGACAAGTTGTTTTTCACATTTATATACTCACTTCTCTATATTCTGCAAATCCCTTGGGTTGTTTTTAACTCTATGGAATATGGATATATGGCTCCTCTGTAAGATTTCAGTCTAAATTCAAGCCACAGGGGGTTTGCTACTAGGTGGTAGTTGTGTTTGAAGAGACAGGGCTCAGTTTACCATTTGGCCGTCAGCGGCCACCCATTACCTTTCTACTGTCAGCTGCCTCAAAATACCTTCTGAATGTCTGCCTTAGTTTAGGAAGGCTGCCCAGGCTGGTCTGACAAATCCCCCACTGCTGTGGTGTGACCCCGTCACAGGCTCAACAGATTACCCCCTACCCTTCTGCCAGCCATAGACTAAAGCTCAGAGGTCATCTCCTCTTAAAGTCAGCACCTTGCGCAGCCTTGACTACTGTGGCTCAAGAGACAAAGTGGTGCTGTTTGTTGCCGGAGCTCCCAGCCTCTGAGTGCCTGCCTTCATTCCTGTGCCCCCTCGCACCTCATCCACATACACCGGCACCCACCTGAGGCCTCGACATCTGTGGATGTCCAAGCTGCAATTTAGAAAGGTTTGTGGATTTGATGGTTGTTAATACTTGGTGTTTTGGAAGGACAGTCTTTGCTGTTCACTGTTAGTCCATAGTTATGCCTCCTGGAAGTCTGGTCATCTCATGAATCACATTCACTGCCTCGTGCTCAAGAGTCAAACACTTTATCCATGGTACCCCTTTTCCCAGCCACTGCCAGGTTCCAGCCCAGCTCCCACTGCATTGAAGGAAGCCTAAGTGCTGTGGTCTCTCTCTGTCTGTCTCTCAGTCTCTGTCTCTATCTAAAATATTAATTAGAGCAGGGAAGACAGCATAATGGTTTCACAAAAAGACTTCCTTATGGGGGTGGTAGGGCATTCTGTTAAGTGCACATGTTGCCATGTGTAAGGATCCAGGTTCAAGCCCCACTCCCTACCTGTAGTGGGGGACACTTCACGAGCAGTGAAGCAGATCTGCAAATGTTTATCTTTCTCTCTCTCTCTCCCCTCCTCTCTCAATTTCTCTCTGTCCTATCAAGTATAATAGGATGGGGTGGGGGTGTGTGTGGAAAAAATGGCTGCCAGGAGCGGTGGTTTCATAGTGCTGGCACCGAGCTCCAGAAAAACCTAGTGGCAATAAAATTAAAAAGAAAAGAAAAAATTAATGACTTTCTTGTCTGAGACTCCAAAGTCCTGCAGGCTCAATTCCCAGTACCAGCAGTGTTATGGTCTCTGTGTATCCTTCTCTCTGTATCTGTCTCTTGTTAAAATAACAACTTGCCTACAGGGACACAACCAAAAAAGAAAACTACAGACCAAAATCTCTGATGAACATAGATGCTAAAATATTGAGCAAAATTCTAGCCAACCGGATACAGCAGTATATTAAAAAGACTGTTCATCATGACCAAGTGGGTTTATCCCAGGCATGCAAGGTTGGTTTAATATACATAAATCAATCAACATGATCCACCACATCAATAAAAGCAAGACCAAAAACCACATGGTCATATCAATAAATGCAGAGAAAGCCTTTGACAAAACTAAAATATCCCTTTATGATCAAAACACTACAAAAAATGGGTATAGATAGAAAATTCCTGAAGATAGTGGAGTCTATATATAGCAAACCTACAGCCAACATCATACTCAATGGTGAAAAACTGGAAGCATTTCCTCTCAGATCAGGTACTAAACAGGGCTGCCCACTATCACCATTACTACTCAACATAGTGTTGGAAGTTCTTGCCATAGCAATCAGGCAGGAGCAAGGAATTAAAGGGATACAGATTGAAGAGAAGAAGTCAAACTCGCCCTATTTGCAGATGACATTCTAATATACATAGAACAATCTAAGGAGTCCAGCAAGAAGCTTTTGGAAATCATCAGGCAATACAATAAGGTGTCAGGCTACAAAATTAACATTCAAAAGTCAGTGGCATTCCTCTATGCAAACAGTAAGTTAGAAGAAGTTGAAATCCAGAAATCAATTCCTTTTACTATAGCAACAAAAACAATAAAATATCTAGGAATAAACCTAACCAAAGGAGTGAAAGACTTGTACACTGAAAATTTTGAGTCACTACTCAAGGAAATTGAAAAAGACACAAAGAAGTGGAAAGATATTCCATGTTCGTGGGTTGGAAGAATTAACATCATCAAAATGAATATACTACCAAGAGCCATCTACAAATTTAATGCTATCCCCATCAAGACCCCAATCACATTTTTTAGGAGAACAGAACAAATACTACAGATGTTTATCTGGACCCATAAAAGACCTAGAATTGCCAAAACAATCTTGAGAAGAAAGAACAGAACTGGAGGCATCACACTCCCAGATCTCAAATTGTATTATAAGGCCATTGTCATCAAAACTGCTTGGTACTGGAACATGAATAGACACACTGACCAGAGGAATAGAATTGAGAGCCCAGAAGTAAGCTCCCACACCTATGGACATCTAATCTTTGACAAAGGTGCCCAGACTATTAAATGGGGAAAGCAGAGTCTCTTCAACAAATGGTGTTGGAAAAAATGGGTTGAAACATGCAGAAGAATGAAACTGAACCACTATATTTCACCAAATACAAAAGTAAATTCCAAGTGGATCAAGGATTTGAATATTAGACCAGAAACTATCAGATACTTAGAGGAAAATATTGGCAGAACTCTTTTCCGCATACATTTTAAAGACATATTCAATGTCTAATTACAAAGAAGACTAAGGTAAGCATAAACCTATGGGACTACATCAAATTAAAAAGCTTCTCCATAGCAAAAGAAACCACTACCCAAACCAAGAGACCCCTCAGAGAATGGGAGAAGATCTTTACATGCCATACATCAGACAAGAGGCTAATAACCAAAATATATGAAGAGCTTGCCAAACTCAACCACAAGAAAACAAACGACCCCATCCAAAAATGGGGAGAGGACATGGACAGAATATTTACCACAGAAGAGATAAAAAATGCAGAGAAACATATGAAAAAATGCTCCAAGTCAGGGGTTGGGCGGTAGTGCAGTGGGTTAAGTGCACATGGCATGAAGCACAAGGATTGGCATAAGGATCCCGGTTTGAGCCCCTGGCTCCCCACCTGTAGGGGAGTCACTTCACGGGCGGTGAAGCGGGTCTGCAGGTGTCTATCTTTCTCTCCCCCTCTCTGTCTTCCCCTCCTCTCTCCATTTCTCTCTGTCCAATCCAACAAGGAACTGTATCAACATTGACAACAACAATAATAACCACAATAAGGCTACAACAGCAAGGGCAACAAAAGGGGGGGAAATGGCCTCCAGGAGCAGTGGATTCATGGTGCAGGCACTGAGTCCCAGCAATGACCCTGGAGGCAAAAAAGAAAAAAAAAAGCTCCAAGTCTCTGATTGTCAGAGAAATGCAAATAAAGACAACAATGAGATACCACTTCACACCTGTGAGAATGTCATACATCAGAAAAGGTAACAGCAGCAAATGCTGGAGAGGTTGTGGGGTCAAAGGGACCCTCCTGCACTGCTGCTGGGAATGTCAATTGGTCCAACCTCTGTGGAGAACAGTCTGGAGAACTCTCAGAAGGCTAGATATGAACCTACCTTATGATCCTGCAATTCCTCTCCTAAGGAACCCAACACACCCATCCAAAAATATCTGTGTACATATATATTCTTAGCAGCACAATTTGTAATAGTCAAAACCTGGAAGCAACCCAGGTGTCTAACAACAGATGAGTGTCTGAGAAAGTTGTGGTATATATACACAATGGAATACTACTCAGCCATTAAAAATGGTGACTTCACTGTTTTTAGCTGATACTGGATGGACCTTGAAAAATTCATGTTAAGTGAAATAAGTCAGAAACAGAAGGATGAATATGGGATGATCTCACTCTCAGGCAGAAGTTGAAAAACAAGATCAGAAGAGAAAACACAAATAGAACCTCAACTGGAATTGTAGTATTGCACCAAAGTAAAAGACTCTGGGTGGGGGGGAGAGTATAGGTCCAGAAAGGATGACAGAGGACCTAGTGGGGGTTGCTGTATTGTTATATGGAAAACTGAAACATGTTATGCATGTACAAACTATTGTATTTACTGTCGAGTGTAAAATATTAATTTCCCAATAAATAAAATTTAAAAATTAATGCAAAAAGCAAAAAAATAATAAAAAATAACAATCTGCCAATGCCCATGTGGTAGGAGCAAAGTCAGGCCTGCTGTATGGCACAGCCCCAGCAGGCTAGCGCTAACTGTAAAGCGGAAAGTCCTGGACTAAACCAAAGGTATTTCTCCTTACATTGATAATTTGAAGACTTACTGGCTATTAAAAATACACAAATAATATCTGATGACAACAGCAGAGGCAAGTCAGGCCTTCTATATGGCACAGCCCCAGCAGGCTAGAGATAACTGCAAAGCAGGGAGTCCAATGACTAAACTGAAGCTATTTTTCCTTACATTGATAATTTGAAGACTTACTGGCTATTGAAAATACACAAATATTACCTGAGGACAATGGCAGGGGCAAGTCAGGCCTGCTGTATGGCACAGCCCCAGCGGGGTAGGACTAACTGCAAAGTGGAAAGTCCTGGACTAAACTGAAGCTGTTTTCCTTACATTGATCATTTAAAGACCCATTGGCTATAATTGGATATGCACAAATAATACCTGGGAACAATAAAAGGAGATCCCCGGGGGAAGTACATTGTGACAAAAATTATGGCAGTGAGTGTGACAAGACTAAAAATGGCCTAGGAGCGGAAGCTGCTGTACCCATTGGGAGGCTTTCAGAAAAAGAGCTACTTATCAACACTACAGCTTCTCAATTAGCTGGACTCAGACCAAAAGCCAGAACTATGGGTGGCTTGTAGCATGAGTGGCAAACTATGATCTTTATCTAAATATAAAGAGGCCCTATTGCTTACCCTCACCCACAAACACCCTGCTTCCACTTGCAGGCATCCACGATGGGTATTAGGTTGTATAGTAAATAGCTAATGTTAAGATATATGGGTAGAAGTAAGTAAACTTTCATTAGCTAAAAGTTAGTGAACTTTCATATATGTAAAGGTTGACCAGAAGAGAGCCCCCATGGTGTGTGCTTACTTTACAGCAGATTTCTTTAGGTGGACAGCCTACTCTGTTCTAGTTAGATCCATACAAGAATGAGTTAAGAAGAAAAGCTATTAGATTTAGATCCAGAGAAAACTGTTTATTCATACAGAAGGTCAGAACAGGGAAATGGTCAAAACAGAGTTGGTCATTTCAAGGGAACTTTCAAGGGGAAATTTAGACTACTTCAGACCAAGAAAACTTTCAAGGGTAGATTTAGACTTTACCAGACCCAAGAAACTTTCTAGGGGAGATCAGGATGCCCCAGACCTAGTAAACTTTCTAAGGAAACATACCTATAATAATAATAATAATGTTGTTTAAGGTTATTCCTGATGTTCACGAAAACAATTACACATGATGTCATCTGTATCCTTGATGTTAATGAAAATAATCTTACATTATGTCAACTATATCCGGGCAAAAAGTGTTTACATAATAAACCTCTGCAGACAGAGGGCAGAGACACCTCTCTCCTGCACCTGAAGCAGCTGACGTGTCTCTCACTTCTTCATCGCCGACTCCCCCTTTCATTCAGGGACTCTTTAATTACTTTCGAGGAGCTGTTTCCTGGCACCCATGTTAGGTGGAGAAGCAATTACAGAAGCCAGACCTTCCACCTTCTGCACTTCATAAGGTATTTTGGTTCATCCTCCCAGAGGGATAAAGAATAGGAAATCTTCCATTGGAGGGGATGGGACATGGAACTCTGCTGGTGGGGATTGTATGGAAATTGTGTCCCTCTTATCCTATAATCTTGTCAATCATTAAACCACTAGGAAAAAAACAAAGAACATTAAAAATATTAATCTTTAAACACATTGCTGTAATATACATTTTTTAAACTTGATTTTATACTACATGAATAAGTACATACAATATAAACATTACTAACCCTTTGGATATGTTTTGTGGGTCCTGGAAGCAAAGAAAGAAGGATGGGAAAAGGGAGTTGGGTGGTAGCGCAGGGGGTTAAGCACACAAAGTACAAGGACCGGCGTGAAGATCTCAATTCGAGCCCCCGGCTCCCCACCTGCAGGGGAGTCGCTTCACAGGCAGTGAAGCAGGTCTGCAGGTGTCTGTCTTTCTCTCCCCCTCTGTCTTCCCCTTCTCTCTCCATTTCTCTCTATCCTATCTAACAACGATGACATCAATAACAAGAACGTCTTACTAAATAAAATAATTATAAAAAATACTTTAAAAAAAGAAGGGAGGGAAGAAAGAAACCCTACCCCTAGTAAATGTCATAATCTTTAGGGATAAAATGATCATGTGTTAAAGGAAAGTGACTGACTCTCTCTGTGGAACCATTTTTGAGACCAAAAGCTTAAGTTCACCTATCCCACCCCCAAAGTGCATTTAAGATTCAGGGGTTCATAGATGTTGTATGTCATTTGCACATTCAATTACCCATGAGCCCCTGGGCCCCAAGGCCTCCTGCCCAGCCCCCCTGCAAGATATCCACCTCCCTTCCGACATGAAATCACAACTGGCCAGGTGACAACAGGGGACCGGAGCAGGGATGGGCTCCACATTCCAGCTCCAGAGTCACACTGGAACATGGGCAAAGGGTAGAGGCTGCCAGCCTAGAATAACAACAGCTCTGGAGGAAAGAGAGCTGCAGGCAGGTGGCCTCAGAGCTCAAGCAGTCAGATGAGCACAGGGGTGCTCCTTTGAGGTCACCTGTCCTCCTCCCCACCCCCACACTGCCTGCAGAGCTGTTGACCCAGCAGATGCATTGTAGGCTGCAGGTGTGCAGCATGGGCTGCAGGAGGCATTGCAGCAGGTGGTGGGGTGCTGCAGTTATTGACACTAGTGATGGAAACTCCAAACCTTCTGCTGGCTCTAGCTTCTGGATCTCAGGAGAAGCAGGCATCAAAGCCACTATCAAATCATCACCAAGTTCTGAAGATACAAAAAGAGAAAAGAATCACCCATGAGTCAGCTCTGAGGAGCTTCCCATTTTTAGATTCTATCCCAGCCTTGAGGAGAGCACAGCCCCTGACCCCACCAACAGTGATCTTCCTACTGTTCTCCACCAAGTGGGGGTTGAGGCCAGTCTCTGCTCCTTCTGTCACACCAGCATCTGGAGTCTTCTTCCTATGGGGTCCAGTGCCAGCCCCTGCTTAAGTCTCTTATAAGCCCAGCTCAGCCCAGGGTTTCACTAATGAGCTCATTGTCTAGGACACCCAGGTCCTCAGGAAGCCTGTGCAGGGTGCCCTCCACAGCCATCTTGGGCATCTTCACCCATGGACTTTTCAGAAGTGACAGTGTTTGGGAGTCTGAGATGGTCTTCATCCTCTATCCAGACATGTCAGTCTCCCACCTAGGGCTCCTTGATGTTCTTGGTGGTCTTTTGAATGACATGTGTGGACTACTGTAGAGAGTGTCAACATAGTGTCCTGAGCCTCAGATCCCTTCACACTGCCACAGCTGATTCCTCTGCCCCTTGACTCTGCCCCAATGTAGTACAGAGCCATGTCTGCACAGACCTTTCCAGAGATGAAGGACAGACACCTCCAAAGTCTGGACATATGTGAGGCAAAAGGTACTGACCTAGCTCTCCCTACTGTACCCACCAGCCTTGACTTGGAATATGACCATGACCCACCTCCTTCTCAGGGATCCTTCACACACACACACACACACACACACACACACACACACACACACACACACACACACACACACACACACACTGAGAGGTGGGAAAACTCTCTCCTGGAAACATCACACTAGTGGATAACCATGAATATCTAGCCCCAGGCACCATGCTACCTCTGGCTGAGGCACTCTCAGTTGATTCCCTTTTCCCTTATTGAGGCCTTTCCTCAGGCTATGGCCTAAGGAGCCCTTCACACAGGAAAACATCTTCCCCTTGCCAGTTCTAAAAGCCCAATGACCTGGGCAGGGGTCTGTGTATAGAATGTGGTTGCCTGGTGACCAGGGTTCTAAGTCTGTTGGTTTCTAGCACAAGGTGGTGAGGTCACTTCCTGGATGCCCTGACCTGGACTTCTCAGTAAAAATGTCCCAAAGCTCCAAGTAAACTGGTGATGGTTAAGCCTCCACTCCATTTTAGTTAAGAATAATAATTTATTTATTTATGAGAGCTATAGGGCAAGAGATAAAGCAAACCATAGAATCATGTGTGCTTCCAGAAATTAAATTTGGGACCTCAAGCTTGAGAGTCCAACGTTGTTTCTACTGTACCACCACATCCATCCTCCCCGTGGCTTAGGCACACCTAGTGACTTCCACACAGACACTCCACTGTTCCAGGGACTCTGAAGAATAGCCATGACTCAGCTCTTCAAACACAAATCATACCCCCATTGTGTCAGGGTGAAGAGGATGATGGGGGCTGATGTGTACAGGTTCCAACATTGCCTAGCTGGGGTAGCACCTTTTGTTTGATGCCTCCTCTCCACATCTCAGATGGACTATCTATGGTGTGCCTACAAGAATCTCTCCCAAGAGTGTCCCATCAGGCAAGGCACTGGTCCTTGATGTCTAGAGATCTGCTGGACTGAAGTGGTTCCTTTCAGTCCTGCCCATCCTGTCCCATCATCAAATATTTCTTTCCACAACCAAAGAACAAAAGTAACTTCCTATGTTCAACCATACCCTAGAAGCAACTTCTTGGGCCAAAGGGGAAGACAAAGCTAGCTCCTAAGAGCAAAACTCTCAGAAATGAATTGGCATCCTTAGAGCTGGGTGTTATGGTCTGTATGATGAATGAAATGTTCTGGTACCATCCTCACCTGCAGCCTGACGCTGATCCTCAATGACCCCACACAGCACTTATCAGTGTTGTGACTCAGTTTCCACACCCTTAAACTGGGTTCATACTTGCTCAATCATACTTAGATTTAATCCAGGTTGAACTCTCCCTGTACGCAACACTCCACACCCTTCAGTTGATAAGCACATGAAGGTCTTTTTCATTTCATGATCGGCTAGTTAAAGTTCCTAATTCAGTTCCTCAGCTTTAAAGTGCTCAGTGACCCATGAAGATGGGAGAACTGTGTAAAGACAGGCACTTTTTAAAATTATCTTTTTATTTAATTATTGGATAGAGACAGCCAGAAATCAAGTGGAAAGGGGGAGATAGAGAGGGAGAGAGACAGAGAGACACCTGCAGTCCTGCTTCACTGCTCGCAAAGCTTCCCCCCTGCAGGTGGGGACCAGGGGCTCGAACCTGGGTCCTTGCACTTTGTAACAAGTGTGCTCAACCAGGTGCGCCACCACCCAGCCCCTAAGATGGGCACTTTTATTATCACTGAAACTCCTATGAAATTTTGTTTTTATTAGTTTTTCAGTTGGCTTTTGTTTGCTTTAAATGTGTGTGTAGTTTTTTCTGTTTCTGTTTTATTTGGTTTTTGCCCTTTCTGTTTGTGAGTAAGCACAGCTCTTCTCCAGACACTGATGGTGGCAAAGCTTCTACTTTGGATTTTTTGCATGCAAAGCATTTGCAAGCACCTCTAGAACCTTGGTTCCATAGATTCATGAGTTTTCAACAGTGGATTTTAGGCAGTGTGGTTACCTGCTGGGTCTCCATTTCCCTTGGCTGTCTAATGAGAAGACGAAGCTGGTTAAGATTGCAGTGAGTACCTCCCTAACACTTCCTTTCCACTGTTCCAAGCTTTGGGTCCATGATTGCTCAACAATTTGTTTGGCTTTGTATGTTAACTCTCTTTTCAATCACCAGGTTCCAGATGCCATCAGGATGCTAGCCAGGCTTCCCTGGACTGAAGACCCCACCAATGTGTCCTGGAGCTCAGCTTCCCCAGAGACACACCCTACTAGGGAAAGAGAGAGGCAGACTGGGAGTATGGACCGACCAGTCAACGCCCATGTTCAGCAGGGAAGCAATTACAGAAGCCAGACCTTCTACCTTCTGCAACCCACAATGACCCTGGGTCCATGCTCCCAGAGGGATAGAGAATGGGAAAGCTATCGGGGGAGGGGGTGGGATATGGAGATTGGGTGGTGGGAATTGTGTGGAGTTGTACCCCTCCTACCCTATGGTTTTGTTAATTAATCCTTTCTTAAATAAAAAAAATTCAAAGAAAGAAAGAAAGAAAGAAAGAAAGAAAGAAAGAAAGAAAGAAAGAGTCTCATCCAATCATCCTGCTTTGAGTAGCCTGTTTAGGTCTCTGGTCTGCAGTCAGGACACCTGGGTAGACAGCAGCCTTATTGCACCTTTGAATATCTCTTCCCCATAGCAGGCCTACAAGTTTTCCCCTTCGTAATAGCAGATAACCAGGCTGTGCCGCCTCTGTTCCTGCATGTTTTTGCTCTGATCCCACTGTCCTTGGTGAATGCAGTGGTTGGTCTCAGGAGGATCCTGTCTCCTGACTGCTGACTCTACCCAAAATCCTCACCTCTGGTTCTTGTTTCTTCCTGAGAAGTTGATTTTCAGGCTACCAAACAGAGAAATCAAAGTCACTTTTCCAGAATGATGACTGCAAATATTTGCATGTCTATAGGGCCATGCCTGATCATTAGCCTGAGTTGTTGTTCAGGAATGTTTCTGCACTTAGTCATATTTCTTCTAGAAGAAAATACAAATGTAGACCTAGAAGGCTTTCCTCAAATGGGGAGGAACAGTCTCAGGGCAGGGAGACCTGAGTTAGGAGAAGAAAATGAAGAAGATGGTTGTGGTGAGAAGGCTGTGACGTGGAGGAGAGATGAACAAAGTCACAAAGAGTAGGGAGCAAATGGCACTATTGCTTATCCCCAGTCCACAGGCAGCCAGTAGCAGAATGAGTGATGTTCTTAAGTGTCAGCTGTATGCAGATATTTGTCATTTCCTTCAACTCATGGCATAGGTGAAGCCTCACCAGTCGTACTAGAGGGAACTTTAATATCTTTGCCTCCTTAGTTTGCTTATTTATTTTGCTGAGCCATATTTCTTTTTCACATGAGCACTGTCTCTTGTTCATGGACATATATTAAGTACTTACTTTATAAAGCTCATAGTACACACACACACACGATAAGATCCTAGAACTCTTGACACATGAGATGCTAAGGAATAACAAATTTTACACTTTTTTTTTTTTTTTTAGTTTGTTTCCCAGTCACACAGATAATTCTGGCTCATGGTAGTGCTAGGAACTGAACCTGGGGTATCAGAGTCTCAGGCATGAAAGTCCTTTTGCATAACCATTATGCTAGCTCCCCAGCCTCATTTAACTTGCATTTTAAAAAATTTATTAGTTTATCTATTAAAATTTTTTTAAGAGCACTGTTCAACTCTTGCTTATAGTCATGTGGGGAAGTATAAACTTGCTTTTTATTTATGTGTTCCAATTTTGGCATGTTTAATATGTGTGTGAGTGTGAGTGTGAGCGTGTGTGTGTGCTGTTTCACTTGGGGTTACCTAAATGCCAGTGGGCATCTCATCAGCACTGACTTTCTGTCTTCTAACTCTTGACCTTCCCCTCTCCTCGGCAGCGATGTCCACTTGACTTACCTAGCTCCTCAAGGACTCTGGGTCATCACTGATCACTCCTTCACTTACTATTCTTTTAACTATGTGGTGAATATCATTAAAATATTTATGTATTTCCTTTTGTTGCCCTTGTTCTTTTATTGTTGTAATTATTATTGTTGCTGTTATTATTGATGTCGTCATTGTTGGGTAGGACAGAGAGAAATCAAGAAAAAACCGGAAGTCAGAGAGGGGGAGAGAAAGATAGACACCTACAGACCTGCTTCACCGCTTGTGAAGTGACTCTCCTGCTGGTGGGGAGCTGGGGGCTCAAACCGGGATTCTTACACTGGTCCTTGTGCTTTGTGCCACCTGTGCTTAACCTGCTGAACTACTGCCTGACTCCCCTATGTGGTGAATATCTTCATATGTCTATTGGGGCAGACCCTATGGTAATATGTGGATGCAATCTGTCATGTCTTTGGGAATATATATATATATATATATATATATATATATATATATATATATATATTTTTTTTTTTTTTTTTTCCTCTAGGGTTATTGCTGGGGCTCGGTGCCTGCACTACAAATCCACTGCTCCTGGTGGCCATTTTTTCACTTTTGTTGCCCTTGTTGTTTATCGCTGTTGTTACTTACATTGTTGTTATTGCTGTCGTTGTTGTTGGATAGGACAGAGAGAAATTGAGAAAGGAAGGGGAGAGAAAGATAGATACTTGCAGACCTGCTTCACCACTGCGAAGCATCCCCCCACACCAAGGTGGGGAGCTGGGGCCTCCAACTGGGATCCTTATGCTGGTCTGTGCGCTTTGCCCCATGTGCCCTTAACCTGCTTTGCTAACACCCCCGCCACCGGGAACTCATATTCTAAATTATACCTCCTCCACCTTGTCTGTTCATTATAGTTGCATCAAATACCCCTGTGCAGGCAGTCCCTGACTATTGTCTCAACTCTCTAGCAGGGGTCACAGCTTGTTCTAAAGCTCAGCAGGCTTAGGACCATGAGGGCCATGGGAAGGGTATGCTGTGATCCTGGCATTAGGGTTCCTCAGAATTCATCCTTAGTTCTTTTAAGAGAACGTGACAGTCATCTGACTCTTTTTTTAAAAAAATATTTATTTATTCATTCCCTTTCGTTGCCCTTGCTGTTTTATTGTTGTAGTCATCATTGATGTTGTTGTTGGATAGGACAGAGAGAAATGGAGAGAGGAGGGGAAGACAGAGAGGGGAAGAGAAAGATAGACACCTGCAGACCTGCTTCACCACTTGTGAAGCGACTCCCCTGCAGGTGGGGAGCCGGGGGCTTAAACTGGGATCCTTACACGCTGGTCCTTGTGCTTAACCTGCTGCACTACAGCCCAACTCCCTCATCTGACTCTTGTCTCTGGTCTGGGTAGCATATTACCTTCATGGCTGCTACTGTAGCTGGACTCTTTCTTCCACAGGCTCAGATCTCACTGGTCCTGTCAGCTGTGGATATAGCCCTGTGCTATAGCAGTGACTGTCTTTCTAGGCCACTGGGAGGAGAAACCTCTCATTGTCAGAAATCTCCCCGTGCCATCTCAGCTGTCCCACCACTCATGGAACCAAGTCACTGTAATAAGTACTCACTAATGGAAATATCTGGAATATGTTATGCTTTCCTGAAAGGATTTGACTGGCAAAGAGAAAATAAATTGCTCTGGTGTGAAATTATATATATGAATGTGATTCATGGCATCTTATGTGCCAATGATGCTCTGGTTCTCTTTCTTTCTTATTGCTAAATACATTTTCATTTGTGTGTTTTGTTTTTTTTTTTACTTTTTTTCACCTGCCTACTGATGGCCAGTCAGCTTTCTATTCCCTGGGGCAGGCCCACCAAACGGCACAGGTGGGAGGTGGGGCTGGTGACTGGGCAGCTGGGCAGCCTGATGCAACCATAGCCAAGTTTGGGGTGGGAGACAGGTGCAAGCAGATTCTTGACACACCTGGGACTGCTTTGCTTTCAACAGGTGAGTTGAATTAGTGGCTGAGTGGAGGCCACCACAGGGTTGTTTATCAGTTTTAACATTTCTCTGGAGAGCAACCTTTCTCAAGTACTTGATGGGTGTGGGCATCGAAGACTGGAGTTTTAACAGGACATTTATGAATTTTCACTTGGGTAATAGACTTCCTGGTTTACAGGACAGTTGTTGACACAAAGGTACAACTTTTCATCTCCCTGTGATAGGTGCCTGCAAAATACTCTGATCCTCAACTGAGTCCATTCCCACCATCATGCACCAGGACCCCAGAGGCCCACCAACCCCCTCCACTGCTTCGTTCCCCAGAGTCCTTTGCTTTGGTGCTATATACCACACCTAGCCTAAGTTTCACTTTGTGTTTTCCCTTTCTGTCTATTTCTTAAATTCCAACCATGAGTGAGATCATCCACTATTCATCTTTTTGTTTTTTTGTATTTTACCAGAGCACTGCTCTGTTCTGGCTGATGGTAGTGCTGGGGATTGAACCCGGGACCTCAAAGCCTCAGGTGGAACCATTATGCTATCTCCCCTGCCCTCCACTGTTCGTCTTTCTCATTTTGACTTCTCTCACTAAACTTAATTCCTACAATCTCCATTCAGGTTAAGGTGACAACTTCATCATTCATCATTCAGGTTAAGAGATGACTTTATCATTTTCACAAATGGAATAGTATTCTATCAGGTGATGCTGTTTGATGTTTTTTGTCACTGGGGCTTCACCACTCCAGACAAATTACCCCCCCCCCCCAGACAGAAAGACAGATACAGAGCAATAGCACCAAAACTTCCTCCAGTGCAGTGGGTTCTTGGGTCAGCTTGTGATAAAGTTATGTGTGCTGTCCAGATGAGTGTCTTGCTGGTCCCACTTGGGTGATATTCTTAAAAACATTTCTGGCCAGTATTGCATTTGAAAAGATAATGGATATATACTTGGAACGTTTCCTACTTCTTAAGGTCATGGCTTTGTGTAGGTGACTCTGAGCCTCCCTATAGGGTTAGCTAGAGGTGCTAGGTGGGGGGAGGACTGTGCCACCCCAGTGAAGACACACACACACACAAACAACCCCCCCCCACCCTTGCTTTCTTCTTGAACCCTCGGGCCCCTATCTGATTCCTCAGCTCAGGGTATATGGACAGTTACAACCCAGCACCATCAGCTTTGAGACTGGCTGCCCACTATAGAGTTGTGACACCTAGATGCCTTCTCTGCTGGGGGGGGGGGCACACTTCCTCCTGAAGACCCCTTCGTACCTCACCACCTCTGAAGAAACAGGAGAGAGGACTGGGAGGCACTGCTAGGCACTGCCTATGCTGTGAACACTGAGCCCAGAGCTTCTGCCTGCCTGCCCCCTTCCCTGGCAGAACCTCACTACCATGGGGACTGGGTGTACAAATCACCGTGTGTGTGTGTGTGTGTGTGTGTGTGTGTGCGCGTGCGCGTGCACGCGTCTGAGATAGGTGTCAAGTGCAGGTTGATGAGGATGAGTAGAGGAGCAGCTTGGGGAGGCAGAGAGGGCGATTGGGTAGGGGAGGGGCAGGGAGCGTGAAAGAAAGAAGGAGAAAAAAAGGGAGAGGATGTGGATTTCTGTTCCTGACATCCTTACACTGGAGCGATCCCTTTCTCTTTTACATTTTATTTATTATTATTATTTCGGACAGAGGTGTTGAGAGGGAAGGGGGAGACAGAGAGGAAGAGAAACAGAAAGCTTGCTGCAGATCTGCTTCACTGCTTGTGAAGTGTCCCTCCTGCAGGGAGAGACAAAGATGAAAGCTGGGCTTTATGCAAGGTGCTCTACCAGGTGCACCACAGCTACCTGCTCCTCTCTCTTTCTTGTTGATGTTTGTTTGTGGCATTCCTGTTCAACGAAAGAATGGAAGGCCCTCAGCAGGCAGCAGGAGCCCCAAGGCTGACCTACACATCACTGTGTCTCTCTATGTCCTTGGGCCCATGAAATTCTTCATTGAGGGTCATCTGTGGAAGCTGGACTCTGGGCTGCAGAAAAGACAATTAAGTTGACTCCCTGCAAAGGAAGGAATGGGAATACCAGCACTTCAGCCAATCTAGAATTTTTTTTTTTTTTTTGGTAATTCAGTTTTCTTGAAATGAGATTTTGTGTCTGCAATCTGGTAACTTTGATTAGAATAAAAAAAAAAGCACACACAGTGTTTGACCTAGCAATGCTACTCCTGGGAATCTGGTTCACAAAAGCCCTGCTTTCAGAGGATCTGGGTATCAAGGGAAAACTGTATCTGAACTTCCTTTTGTTCACCCATCAGTGTTATCACTGGGGCTCAGTACCTGCATGACTCCACCACTCCTGACAATCATGACATTCTTTTTTTTTTTTTTTCCTCCAGGGTTATTGCTGGGCTCGGTGCCTGCACCATGAATCCACCACTCCTGGAGGCCATTTTCCCCCTTTTGTTATCCTTGTTGTTGTAGCCTCGTTGTGGTTATTATTACTACCATTGTTGATGTTGTTCGTTGTTGGATAGGATAGAGAGAAATGGAGAGAGGAGGGGAAGACAGAGAGGGGGAGAGAAAGATAGACACCTGCAGACCTGCTTCACCGCCTGTGAAGTGACTCCCTTGCAGATGGGGAGCCGGGGCCCGAACCGAGATCCTTACGCCGGTCCTTACGCTTTGCGCCACATGCGCTCAACCCATTGCGCCACCGCCCGACCCCCCATGACATTCTTTTGTTGATGGTGTAGGAGAAGCAGAGAGGAGAGACATCTGCAGCACTGTTCCACTGCTCAAGAAGCTCCCCACCCCACCCCTCCACAGGTGGGAACTAGAGGCTTGAACCAGGCACTTTACTGGGTGCTCTATGCCCAGCCCTGCGAAGTCCTCTGAATCTGGGCTCCACACTTTATTTAGCATGTGTATAAAAAGGAGATGTGGGCAAACACGCTTCAAAAACACTGACTGATGCCAAGTTAAACAGGTGTGTTTGTCATGGGCTCCCGGGAGCTATTAAGATGCTTATTCAGATATCCCGTTATGAAATATTTATTAAGCTTTCACTTCTGGAGCTGAGCTGTGGGAGAAAAAAGCAACAGTTAAGGCAATGTTCTTGGCCTCAGGGAGCTGTGAGGGACTTCCTGGTAGGGGTTTGGAGGGTGAGAGAGACACCACCACCACCACCCCCCCCAAGAAAGAAAAAGGCAGGGGGCACAGGTGCAAATCTGAGTCAGGGAGTTCCAGAGGGCTTCCTGGAAGAGATGGCTTGAGCTCAGAGAAGGGGAGGTTGGACTCAGCATACCAGCTGATGGTAGGGCATATGCCAAATGTAAGGAAGACGCAGAGCAAGAGGACAGTGGTTGTGGCGACTGACAAGTCGGGGTTACTGGAGCACAGTAAAGGAGTGAGGGAGAGACAGAGGTGGTCTGCGGTGAGGCAAGCAAAAAAAAGTTCAGGTGTTTTTTAAAATTTTTTTTTATTTTGCAAGGGGTGGAGGAATCATTTCCAGGGTTTCACAGCTCCAGGATGACTTTTTTTTTTTCAGACTGAGACAGAGAGACAGAGAGAGACAAAAGAGACAGAGGGGGAGAGAGAGAGAGAAGAGAGGGAGAGAGAGGGAGCCATGCCATCTGTCAGATGCCAGGGACTAAACCTGGGGCCTCACTCTGTGAAGGGTACACTCTGCACTGAGCCACTCACACATCCCCTGAGAGTCGGACGCAATTTCAAGGTTCCTTTCAGAAAGAGAGTAATGGCAGGCAGTGGGTGGGCAGACACTCCATCCCTAGATGGGCCCCTCTGGGGTTCCAGGCAGGGCCTGGGAAAGTGGGGGGTTGGAACTGCAGCATCAGTTTGAGTGGGTGAGCAGACTCTGCACCCCCAACCCCAAAGCCTCATCACAGCCTGCAGGCACCTCTACAAACACGTGGATCACACACACACACACACACACACACACACACACACACACACACACCCCACCCTGGCCTGGAAGCTTCCTGGGGAGACACTGAGCTTGTTTTTGACCACTGTGTACTCCCCAGTGCAAATCCTGAGGCATTCAGAGATTCCCTACTGCAGAGGCCGGGAAATAGAGGCACACAGCAGTGAGGGGCTGTGCTTGGCTGGTTCTGGATGAAGTCCCTCTGTTTCCATTCCCCTCTGCTACTGTGGTCGACAGGGCCCAGTTAGGGTGGGAGCTGGTCAATAGTTTCAACCTCTCCACGCCCCTTAAGCCCCCCCTAAGCCCCTTCCCTTACCCTATCAAAGGACTATGTCCTGGACTTGGAAAAGACAGTGTTCCTCCAGGATGGAGCACTCTGAAACACAGCTGGCTGGCCTGCACAGGAGCACACTGAGCAGCTGAGGAAGAACAGCAGCTGCCACCCAGGCCTCAGGAACATGACAAAGGGCTGGTGGAGAAAAAGAGACTTTTCATGAGTGCTGTCTGATGCTGATTTATTACTCATCCTTCCTGACACTCCAGCGGGCAGTCAGGTAGAAAGCAGTCAGGAAGGGCCCTCCCAAGGCAGGTAGTGGTTTCGCCTCATTCCCCTTTCCAAATCCTGGAAGCTGGGGACACCTCAGATGTTCTGAGACCAGCAGGGTTAGCTTGCAGGAAGACTGCTGTTCTGGGTTCAGCATCCTGCCCAGGTGGAAACCAGAGTACTGCACCTGCTCCTGGTTCCCAGCCAGATCCTGCCCCTAGGTCTGCAGGTCTGGATTTCCCGGGGTCAGAGGTGAGGAGGTCTCTGACACCACAGTTTCCAGGAGCCTATGCCTCACCCCTAGGAGGCCTGTTCACTCACCAGGCATCCTTGAGGGATAGCCATTCTGGCCTGTGGATGGTCCTTTCTCCCCAAGGGGAGGCCGCAGACTGTATGCAGGAGGCAGTCAGACCAGAGACACTTGGGGAAGCAGCGGGACAAGGACATAAAGGAGCCCTCTTCCCCAGTCACGCACCAGTCAGGGGCTTCCGGGGGGGCCGAGGTAGAGGCCCTGCTCCCGGATGTAGGCGAGCACGGGGTCGGGGAGCAGGTACTGGACGCTGTGGCCCTGGCGCAGGGCTTGGCGCACAGCCGTGGCGCTGACCTCATTGAGCACTGGCTCCCGCGCCAGGTGGATGTTGCGCTGGAAGCGCCGTAGGATGGGCGAGGCCTCGATGTCTCGCTGGGGGTCGTGGCCGGCCCGACTCACGCACACCAGCCCAAACCGCTCCACGATCTCCTGGACGTGCTTGTCCTTCCAGAGCTGCGGGCTGAGGAAGGTCCTCAGGACGTCGGCCCCGCATAGCAGCTTCAGCTCCGGCACCACTGTAGACAGAGGGGGGAGGTCAGGGGCGGCCCCTGGGTGCTATCTCAGGTCAGTGCTGGGGGCTGCAGGCCTCCAAACCCGCGACCTCAGCGGAACAAGCCTGAAAATGCGTCTTTGGGGGGGGGGCAGAAACTGGCACACCCAGTGGAGTGCACAAGTTATCATGCACAAGGGCAGGGATTCAAACTCCAGGACCCCCACCTGCAGGGGGAAAGCTTCACAAGCCGTGGAGCAGGGCTGCAGGCAGGTGTCTCTCTCACACACTTCCTCCTTTCACTTTCTGTCCTGTACAATAATAAATAAGATTTAAAAAATTAGTGGGCTGGGTGGTGGTGCACCTGGCTGAGCACATACATTACCATGCGCAAGGATCTGGGTTCAAGTCCCACCCCTCCCCCTGTCTCCACCTGCAAGGAGAAGCTTCAGCAGCAATGAAACAGGGCTATAGGTGTCTGTCTCTCTCCCTCTCTATCTTCCCATTCTTCTGTCAATTTCTCTCTGTCCTCTATCCAAATCAATAAAATATTTTTTAAAAAGGAAAAGAGAGTAAAAATAAAAAAGTTTAAAAGTAAATAAATGCGTCTGAAACTGCTCCCCAAGACTTAATGTGGGCAGAGCAGCACGAAATGCACTCCCCCCCCTTGACAGAGTGAGGGAGAGAAGAACCACAGCAGGAGGGCTGCCCTGCTTGTGAAGCGACCCCACCCTGCAGGTGCTACAGGTGTTGGCTGGGGGCTTGAGCCTGGGTGGTCACTACCCAGTGAGCCACCACTGACCCCAGCAAAAAAGTTTTTTAAAAAAACTATTTATTTCCTTTTTTTGCCCTTGTTGTTTTATTGTTGTAGTTATTATTATTGTTGTCATCATTGTTGGATAGGACAGAGAGAAATGGAGAGAGGAAGGGAAGACAGAGAGAGGGAGAAGTGACAGAGAGGGGGTGAAGTGACGCCTATGCAGGTGGGGAGCCAGGAGCTTGAACCAGGATCCTTACTCAGGTCCTTGTGCTTTGCGCCACATGTGCTTAACCCGCTGCACTATAGCCTCCCAGGAAAAAAGTTTTAATCATCACTGGGCCTTCACTGCTCTGGACCTTTTTTTTTCTGGGGTGGGAGCAGGGGGCGATCACAGCACCCCAGCACTGCAGTGTGGCCGGGTTTGAACAGGGCTGTGTACACAGCAAAGCAGGAGCATTCTCCAGGTGAGCTATTTTGCAGGCCTACCAGAAAGAGGAATTGCAAAATATCTCTGGATAACCAAAAGGTCGGAAAGTGTTGGTATGCTTCTGGATTCTGCTTCTAAGACCCCTTCTGTTTCATTGGTTTGATCCCCCCTGCTTAACACCATATTCTATTTGCATAGCCACTGTTGACTGAGCACCCCTGCCTCCAGGACATTGGTTTAATCCTCACTGGTTCTTGCTTTTTCTTTCTCCCCGCCCCCTATCCTACTACATCCTTTTTGGACCTGACTCTTCCGCCTCAGGATAGAGAAGGACAAGACTGTGATTAGAGACAGCTTAGATTGCGCTGCGTTCTACATGAATAAAGACTGAACTGTGTACCACTCACCCATGAGTCTCTGGTTGTCTCTGTCTCCCACCCGTGAAGCTCAGCCCGGCAGGAAAGACCCCTCGTTGGCGACCTTTTAGCTAGTTTTCAGTAAAACAAAGTCTTAGGAAGAGCGAGGCCTGTGCACAGCCCCCCGCAGGAACAGTGGGGTGATGTGGGATGCTTGCTGTGTAAAGGAGTCTGTTTGCTTGGTGCCTGTGACCACCTCATTTGCGCTTTAGCACAGTCATGTGAGGCTGCTGTGCCCATTTTGCGGAGCGGGAAACTGAGGCACAGCAAGACCAGGTCACTCATCTGGATGAGAGGGGTTCACTCCCACAGCAGAGCCTCTAGGAGGGGCACTTGTAAGTGATGAGCTCTGGCGTCGCCTACTGGCAAGAAGTGGACTTGCAGCCACCCTCTTCAGAAGCCCTTTGCAATGGCCCTGTTTGAAGAGAATCAAGTCCAAGACAGAAGCCACCAGCAGGGTGGCTCTGTGTCTCTGGCAGGCTGATTCCATGGCAAAGGCTGGGCACTCTGCCATCTTCATGGCTGACACCATGAACCCTTGGTTAGAAGGAGCTTCAGGGGGCAGGCAGAAATAGCTAGCCTAGATAGTGCATCTGCTTTGCCATGTGTATGTCCCAGGTGTGAGCCTGGCCCCTACTGCATTGAAGGAAGAAGCTCTGGTATGGTGGTCTCTGTCTCCCTCTCTATCCCTCTTCCTCTGCTTCTGCCTCTGCCTCTGTGTGTGTGTGTGTGTGTGTCTGTCTGTCTGTCTTTGTATCTGAAAAAGTCAGCCTTGAGTGGTGCAGTCCAGCAATGAGAAAAGATATGTAATAAAAATGTCACATAAGAGAAATTCCAGGGCTGCTCCTTTCTTAAGGAAACCTGATCTAAATTAAATGGCCAGTTAAAGCTCCTCTGCTGTGGAATCCTCCAAGGAATCTGGACAGGGGCCTCCTCCAGGCCTCAGTTTCCACACCCAGAAACAAATGGGGGTAGTGCCAGCCTCATCTGTTCATTTTATTACTTTATTTTATTTTTTCATATTTATTTTTTTACTTATTCCCTTTTGTTGCCCTTGTTGTTTTATTGTTGTAGTTATTATTGTTGTTATTGATGTCGTCGTTGTTGGATAGGACAGAGAGAAATGGAGAGAGGAGGCGAAGACAGAGAGGGGGAGAGAAAGACACCTGCAGATCTGCTTCACTGCTTGTGGAGCAACTGCCCTGCAGGTGGGGAGCTGGGGCTCGAACCGGGATCCTTACACTGGTCCTTGCACTTCGCGCCACCTGCGCTTAACCCGACTCCCTATTTTTTTTATTTATTATTTTTTAATCTTTATTTATTGGATAGAGATAGCCAGAAATCAAGAGGGAAGGGGGAGTTAGAGAGGGAGCTAGACAGAGAGATACCTGCAGCACTGTTTCACCACTTGCAAAGCTTTCCCCCTGCAGATGGGAACCAGGGGCTCAAACCTGGGTTCTTGAGCATTGTAATACATGAGCTCAACCAGGTGCGCCACCACCCAGCCCCATATCTGTTCATTTTAAAGCAGCAGGTTTAACAAGGAAAACACCATTCAGATGTTCTTGCACCACTGTGATGGCAGAATGAAATAGCGTTTATATATATATATATTGGTGGTGGCTTTCACAATTCTCTGTGCCTGAAAACTAGGACAGTGCATCCAAATCATGGTTCTGCCATTTAACAGCCACGTGACCTCAAGTTTAAAATGAGGGCAGGAAGGGTATTATCTCACAGGGCAATCAGAGGATGGGAAAGTTGATCAATGTAATGTGATTAGGACCATGCTTAGAACAGAGGGCCATATGTGTTGATTACTACCCATTCACCAAAACACCCACTTAATAGTTAGTATCTGCTGAGCATCTGGCCTTTTACTTTATTGATTTTTTTTTGTCATTGCCAGGGTTTCACCACTCTATACTGACTTTTTTAGATATCGAGAGAGAGAGAGAGAGAGAGACAGAGACAGAGACCAACAGACATAAAGTACTGAAGCTTCTTCTCACAGCGTGGTAGAGGCTGAGCTCAAACCTGGGTGGAAGCAGGGTCACATGCGTGGCAAGCAGCTATCCTCACAGGTGAGTTCTCTTACTGGCTAGTGTCAGGCCTTCCAAACTCAGTATGGTTCAGGTGCCATGCAGTGGGGCATCTGGCAGAGCACACATCGCCATGCTCAAACACCCAGGTTGAAGCCCCTGGTCCCCACCTGCAGATGTCTCTTCCCTCTGCCGCTCTCTCCCCATTTCTCTTTCTTTATAAGAAAAAGAAAGACCACCAGGAGCAGTAGAGTTATCATGCAGGCACTGAGCCCCAGAGATACCCTGGTGGCATAAAAAAAATTCAATAATCCCCCACTTCTGATTTGTGTTGGTCCCCTGCTTCCTGCATTCATGTGGACTTGAACTGATCTGCACTCGTGAAGTTTTAATCTGATTTCTATTTAGTCAACCATGATAATATAGCAAGAGGCCAGCACTTGACCTTTTAAACAATTGGTTGGTTTCTGTGTGGCCTTCCCACAGGGACGGTTAAGTAATGTGCATTTAATTCTAGAATCACCTTGGGTCAGAGAACTGAGAAGAAACTTGCTCTCCATCCTCCAGAGAATTCTTGGGAGGATGACTTCCACAGATGGCGGGGACACTTTAGAGACTGTCAACCATTAGTAACATCATATATCTCTATCTCTGCCTATCTGTCCTATCTATCTATCTATCTATCTATCTATCTATCTATCTATCTATCTACCTATCTATCTACCTATCTACCTACCTACCTACCTACCTACCTAATCTGCTAGGAATGGAATAGGCAATGGAGGCCCCGTGAAAACTCTGGTGGCAAATAAATAAATAAGCAAAGGCTGCCAATTTGATTCACCATAACTGTGAGACAGGACATATGGAGGCTGTTCACGGGCACACTGGGGACAGCTTGCTCTGCCTGTGATCAGCCAGAGACTTAGTAAAGCTGGGGAAGCAGAAATCTCACAGAAGGTCAAGGTGTGCTCACAGGCACACTGACTTTGTCCTGACTCTGATGTCATCAGTCCCATTCCTATCTCACATCCACTGGGAGCCTGGGATCATCAAAGCTGTTGGGCCTGTCCCTCTTAGTTGCCAAGTCAGGGAAAGCCAGGGCCACATTCACACAAGATAGGGCCACACCACTATGAACTCAGCAGGCCATGTGACTAGGGGAGCCCCAGGGATCAAGTAGGGGTTGGTTGGGGGGAGTGTGTGGTAGGCAGAGTGGGCTGTTGGTCAGGCCCTGCTGGGCTCAGCCTGTGATTTACAACTCTAGAGGACACCACATGATCCTGTGGAAATGTCACTGGTTACATCCAAGCCAACCTGCTACAAGTCAAAGGTGAGCTGAGGAGAATGCCACCTGCCTCTTCTAAATCACAACAAATTTTTAATTCCATTCTCAACTGTGTTCCTTATGGAACATATGGAAAATAGGCATTTAAGGAGAAAATAACACCAACAGTCACAACTCTACTTTCTGTGAATAAACGGCCAATATTCTGGTCTAAGCTTTGAGTCTAATTTAAAAACGGCCAATATTCTGGTCTAAGTGGTGAGTCTAATTTAAATATGCAAATGATACAAGGGTTTATTTGCATATTTTACATACTGGAGTTTATGTACACAGTATTGTGTCCTGTTTTGGTCCCATTTACCCTACAAACATTTTTCGACATTCTGTGCTGATTCTTCATCCTAGGGCTACACTGATTCTCTCCCATGTTCCCTTAGCTTTAAGCACTGAGGCTGCTTTATTTGCTGCCTTTATAAAAACTGCTGTGACAAACATATTTTTACATAATTATTTCTCAGCCACATTCCTAGAAGGGAAATTTACTGAACAAAGGAAATTGGCATTTTTTTTTAAGCCCTTCGTATGTTTTGGTCAGTTAGAAAGTGGTGCTCCCAGTTAAATACACAAGGACCTAGGTTCCAGCCTCCAGCCTCCACCTGTGGGGGGGTGGGGGGATCTCTCCTAGAGGTGGAGTAGTGTTGCAGGTGCTCCCTGTCTCTCTCACTTCCCTCTCCATTCTCTCTGTATAAGAAAAGAAAGAGGAGGAGGAGAATAAGGGGAAAAGGAGGAAGAAGAGGATAAAAATGGCTACAGGAACAGTGGAACTGTGCAGGCTCTATGCCCCAATAATAACTCTGGTGGCCAAAAACAACAACAAAAAAACATGTTCATTTTTCATTGGATTTAACTTTCACTCATCTAATCTGGAAGTTGCAGTGGTATGTGAGGGGAGCCGGAGCCTCACAGGGCCTCCTTCCACATCATGGCAGTGCAGTGGCTCTCACCAGTGGCCCCTGCCTGTCCCAGGACTCAGGGCACCCAGCACATATACTGCCTCTGGCCTCAGAGCCTTGGCTGTGCCTCCAGCTAGATCACCTACTGACCCTATGTCTGGGTGCCAGAGTTTCCTCTTCAAGGAAGCCTCCCTGATTCACATCAGAGCTCACTGCTGTCTGGCACAGCCCATCTGCAGCTCAGGACAGGGGTCCAGAGCTTGCCCTTGAGGAGGGGACTGCTAAGCCAGAGAGGATTCAGAAAGCAGGCAGATGGTCGAGGGTGACCAAGGAGCACTGGGCACCCTGCTTGTTTGGGGAGGAGGGGACAGGCAACAAAGATGATTCAAGAGACCCAAAGCTCACTGTGAATAGTTCTCTTCTCCTGAGTAAACAACCTAGCAACACTGCTGTGAGCACTGGCCTCTCTCATCAAGGTGTCTAAAGCCTCACTTGATTTCCCAAAGGTGAAGGCCTCTGAGAGAGACCCAGGTCACTTCCAGTTAATCCCCATGGGCAGTTTGAAATCCAAGTCACAAGCTCATGTCACAATGGCAGGTAAACCCCTTTGGGGCAGGAAATCCCCTCTTAGCCTTTGGATTTACATGGGATTGTGGATTATTATTTATTATATTTTAAAGATCTAATGGCAAACACTAGAAGAAGAAGAAAAATCTTATATATTAGATATATTATTATATATGGATATATAATTATTATATATGATAATATCTATATATATATTTGTCACCAGGATTACTGCTGGGGTTTGGTGATGACTCCATTGCTCCCAGTGATTGCTGTTTTCCCTTCTTTCATTTAATAGGACACAGAGAAACTGAAAAGGTAGGGGGAGATTGAGAGGGAGAGAGACACCTGCAGCACTGCTTCACCACTCATGAAGCTTCCCCGCTGCAGGTGGGGGCCAGGGGCTTGTGCCTGGTAATGTGTGTGCTCTACCAGGTGTGCTACCACTCAGCATCAAAGATCTACTTATTTATGGGGGCGGGGAGGGGGAGAACAAGGCATCACCCTAGCACATGTGACGCCAGGGATCAATCTCAGGACCTAATGCTAGAGTCTTCCTGGGCTAGAGAGGCTTGTTTAATCTGACCTTTCAATGTCACCCCCTAGCCGGGGGGGGGGGGGGGGAGCAAGGGGGAGGCGGTTTGGGAAGATTTGCTTGTGCCCAGAGGGCTGGAGATGCCCAGGTCAGCTTTCACCCACCTGCAGGAGCCACGGGCAGAGCCTGGCCAGGGTCCGAGCCTTCCGCTGAGGGCAGGGATCTGAGCAGCGTGCTGTGGTGGTACCTGTACAGAAGGACCAGAGCTCAGCAGCACCTCACCCCCGACAGCTGTAGCCGCCCCAGAATACAGTGCACCGTCTCCACCTGCTTCCTCCATGTAAGGTCACCATGGGCCTACTGTGTGCTAAGCCCTGTGCCAGGACAGAAAGCAGGTGCCACCTAGGTCCTCATGGAGGTGCCTGGCCCAAGATCACACTCACTGCCTTGAGTGACAGGGCACACTTTCCAAGTGAGCTATCTTGAAAGCCCTAACTTTCCCTCACCAGGGGCCCTCCCTTCTTCCCTCCTTTCTATCTCAGAGTAAGACTGAAAGGGAGAGAGGGAGGGATCTTCCTCTAGCACATGATTAAGAGACAGAGTAAAGTGAAAACAAAGAAGGCATTAAGTAGAATTTAAGGCCAGAATTTTGCAATAGACACTGGTGACATAGTGTGGAACGGTGGCCAGCTCCTATTTATTCATGAATAGCTCAAGCAGTGTCAGGGTGAATTACGGGCTGGCGCTAGGGATGCAGGGAGCCAGCCGTTTTGCTGTTACCTGTTTTAATTCAGACAGTGACTGTCCACGATGTAGGTGGTGTCACTTTACTCAGTGAGGGACAAGACTGAGGGTGAATCACTGACCAGTCCCTAGTCAGTGTGGTTCCCAGATTTGGGCCCAGGCCACAGTCATGGCTACCCACAGGGAGGGGAAGGTGGCACCTGGTTCTTACTGGGTCTTTCTGCACAGTAACATGTGCACTCTGCCAGCTGAGTTTATCATACTGCCCACCCCCTGCTCAGATCTTTAAATCCTCAACAGGCTGTACTATTCCAACTCAGAAAGTGGGAAGTATGCTGTGGAGCTGGACAGTGGCGCACCAAGTTTAGTGCACATGTTACCGTGTACAAGGACACAGGTTCAAACCTCTGGTCCTCACCAAGTCCCTGGCCCCCACCAATTTCTCTTTGTCCTATCAAAATAAATAAATTAATTAATTGAATTGAATTTTTAAAAAATGAGGAATGTGTCTCTGGGGCTGAGTGGGGGCTCGAGGGCCCGGCGTAGCCTGCACTTATCTTGTGTGTTGACCTGCATTTGATCCCTGCCACCTCCTGGCAGCACTTTCTGCCAGGGAAGCAGAGGGCTGAGCCTTGCATTGGTGTTTCTCTCCCTCTCCCCCCACCGCTCTCTTTGTGCCTTTCTTTCTTTTCTTCATCTGAAAAAAAAAATGATAGCCTGGCTCCACGGCAGAGGAGTCCTGCCTAGACTGTCACCCAGTCACTGAGTGGCACCATGTGAGAACATGTGGGCATCCTCCAGAACTTTGCTAGGGCATCCCTCTGACAGCATGCTAGGGCCCACCGTCCGCACTTCCGCATGTGGTCTGAGAAGCTCTGGTGGAAGCCCCCCTCCATGTTGCCCCCACCTTCACCCCTTGGGCTCTGTGGATGACTCCCCATTACCTTAGCACCTTCACTGTCTCCACCCACTGGTCCTGCTCACTCTCCCAGGGGTCCACCCGGACCCAGTCAGATGTCTGTAGGGCCAGTCGGACCATGGCCACCCTGTGCTTGGCTGCCACGAGGTCCTTCTTCCAATACTTGTCATTCACTGGAGAGATGATTCCCCTGACCACTTGGTAGATTCCTGGATGAAAGAGAAAGAGAGAGACAGCAGTGCTGTTGTCTCCAGTAACCCAAGTCCAGTTGGGTACCCTGAACCTCTGGGTCCCATATTTCTATGCCATACTATACTGGGTGAACCATCCCCTGAGGAATTGGTCTTCTAGAATCCTGAGCAGTGTTTCTGCAGAGAGGAAAGCTGTGAAGGTCCAGCCAGGCAAGGCACCAAACAGCCACGTGGGCAGCCGGGACAGGTGACAGTCGAAGAATGCCATGGCTTCCTATGCTGGACTTAACAGGGGCAAATAAGGATGAGGCTACAGTGATGTATGTGGTTTCTTCATCCAAGCGTGCATGCACGAGTGTGTGTGTGTGTGTGTGTGTGTGTGTGTGTGAGAGAGAGAGAGAGAGAGAGAGAGAGAGAGAGAGAGAGACAGGGGGCAGGGAGAAACAGGGAACATAGCCCACCACTGATGTGGGAGAAGCATCCTGTGAGGAGATCTGGATGATGCTGGTGGGCTTGGCTGCACGCATGGCTCAGGGGCTGCACGAAGGGGAAGGTGACCAGGAAGAAGCTATGAGCACTACCACGGGAAAGGTGTGGATGAGACTCAAGGGTATGCACAGGGCTCAGCACCATCACTTACCAGACTGTCTCAGTCCTATGGTCAATCCACTGGAAAAAAGTCATTTCCATAGCCATTCCAATTTCACTTGTCCCATCCATAAGATAGTATACTACCTGCCTTCCAGACAATGCTACAGAGTGAAGCTGGGGGTTGAGTAACAGGAGAATATTTTGGTTTGGTTTATATTTTAGACATTTTATTATCAAATAGAGTATGTACACAAAAAGGGTGTAAAGCCAATCTGGCTTGGTATCAAGTCAAAGTACATTGTGCTTTATTATTTAGGTGAAAATGTAGAACATGCTGGTAATTGACATGTGAAGCACTGATTTGGCTTTTCTTCTTCTTTTTCTTTTCTTTTCTTTTATTTATTTATTCCCTTTTGTTGCCCTTGTTGTTTTATTGTTGTAGTTATTATTATTGTTGTTGTCGTTGTTGGATAGGACAGAGAGAAATGGAGAGAGGAGGGGAAGACAGAGAGGAGGAGAGAAAGATAGACACCTGCAGACCTGCTTCACCGCCTGTGAAGAGACTCCCCTGCAGGTGGGGAGCCGGGGTTCGAACCGGGATCCTTCTGCCGGTCCTTGTGCTTTGCGCCACCTGCGCTTAACCCGCTGCGCTACAGCCCGACTCCCCGCTTGGCTTTTCTTTTATAGATTCTCTTGCCTTTCTTTCCTATGCAGGAAAAACATAAGTGTACTATGTCTGCTTCTGGAACATTTACAAACGCAAGCATATTGGCATATTGGATGCATTACTTTATTAAGTCTTTTTTTTTTCGTTTATGTAATGAGAATTTATATACCCCAGCTAGTTTTATCACTGTGTAGTATTCTCTTGAATGAAGATATGTCCAGTAACCGAGGGACTCTTTGGCTGGTGGGCTTGAGTTGAATCTGTCTTCAGACAATGACCAACAGTGCTGCTGTGACTCTGTGTCTCAGTCTCCTGGGCCCACCACATGGACATTTTTTAAAAAAATATTTATTTATTTATTTATTTATTCCCGTTTGTTGCCCTTGTTTTATTGTTATAGTTATTACTGTTGTTGTTAACGTCATTGTTGATGGATAGGAAAGAAAGAAATGGAGAGAGGAGGGGAAGAGAGAGAGGCAAGAGAAAGATAGACACTTGCAGACCTGCTTCACCGCTTGTGAAGTGACTCCCCTGCAGGTGGGGAGCCGGGGGTTCGAACCAGGATCCTTAGGCCAGTCCTTGTGCTTTGCACTTAACCTGTTGTGCTACTGCCCGACTCCCGGACATTTTCTAAATGGAGCTACTGAGTCACATTTGTAGTTTTTAATTCTCCTTTTTCCCCTTTCTTTTTTTTTTTTTTAAATATTTTATTTATTTACTCATGAAGAATATAGGCAGAGAGAGAGAAAAAGAGATAGAGAGAGAACGAATCAGACATAACTCTGGTACATGTGCTACTGGGGATTGATCTTGGGACCTTATGCTCGAGAGTCCAGTGATATATCCACTATGCCACCTTCCAGACCACTATTCCTTTTTTCTTCCTTCCCTTCCCTCTCCACTTCCTTTCCTCCTTTTTTGGCCAAAGAGCACTGCTCAGTTCTCGTTTATGGTGATGGCAGGGACTAAAGCCCTGACTTCTGAGCCCTGGTATGAAAGTCAACAGTTAAATGAGTCACTGTGCTGGGGGCTGGGTGGTGGCACACCTGCTTAAGTGTACCTGTTCAAGCAACCCAGCTTCAAGCCTCTGGCCCCTACCTGCAGAAGGAAAGCTTCATGAGTGAAGCAGTGCTACAGGTGTCTTTCTCCCTCCTCCCTCAATTTCTTTCTGTCTTATCAAATAAAGTAAATAAAGTTTATTTAAAAAATAAACCACTCTGTTATTTTCTCTGACTTGAATTTACAGTTTTACTGGATAGTGCTGGACAGTTTTTCAAAATGTTTGCAATTTTTTACTCCCCAAGTCATGCTGATGGGTATTATTTGCTCTACACCAAACCCTAAGAGGCTAAATTGCCTTATGTTCTTAGGATCTTCCCAGTCTGACAGATGTGTAGTTATATCTTATTGTGGTTTTAATTTCACTTTTTTGTTGACTAGTGAGACCAGGAATTTATTCATATACATTCAAACATTCAAACTTAATGCTTGCAATCTTCTGCCTCCCACCTTTGTTTGTTTGTTTTCTGGATTTTATCATTGAGTTGTAGAGCTCTTCATATATTTCAAATAGAAGTCTTTGGTTAGCTGATTAAGTGTGTCAGAAATATCTCCTCTCATTTTTTTTTAATCATTGTTGGGGTTTTACAGGCTGACTTTTTCAGATAGAGGGAGAGAGGAAAAGACACCATAGCTCTGAAACTTCTTCCATTTGTGTTACAGGCTGGGTTTAGTCGTAATAAATTTCTCTTCTTCTCCTTCTTTTCTTCCTCCTCCTCCGCCTCCTCCTTCTCTTTCTCCTCCTCCCTCTCCCTCCTTCCTATAGTAATGGATTCACGCTGTCAATTCTTCCTAAGCAGTAAGAGATCTACAATTTTTTGTTCCTTTTAGTGTTCTGACCGGGTTGTGGTATCAAGGTTATATACTAAGTCTCATAAAGCAGAGCTTCTACTTAATGAGCTTGTGTATAACTGAATTTTTCTTACGTGTTTGGTAGAACTCACTGGTGGAATCTTCTAGGTTGGAGTTTAATTGTAGGCTTTTTGTTTGGACTATGGATTCAGCTTTTTTGATGGTTTATGAGAACAATTCACATTTTTATTCTTTCATTTTAAGCTTTGGAAACTTAACAGTTTCTAGGATTTTGTCCATTGTATCTAAATTTTGAAATTTATCAGCACAAAGTTGTTCAGAATATTCTCTTATCTGCTTTGTGTCAACAACATCTGTAAGTAATGTCCTTTTCATTTTTACTATGGATTAGGTCCCTGTTCTTTTTCCTTGCTCAGGCTTGTTAGAGGGTTGTCATCTTATTAGTCTTTCCAGAGAATCAAACTTTGGCTTTATTGATCTTCTCTACTGAGTGTTTATCTTCCACTTCCTCACCTTATGTTTTTTTTTTTTTTTTACTTTTGTTATTCTACTTTCTTAGTTTCATTTTGCTATTCTTTTTCTAATTTCCCAACTAACTGATGTGCAGTATAGCTTGTTGTACATTTCAATACATACAAGTTGCCTTATTTCCTTATATAATTGAATTGAAATTTGTCTTATTTTCTAATATATCCAGATTCATTTATTTTTGAGAGGGGGGAGAGAGAGCGAGAGAGAGAGAGAAGAGGAGAGGAGAGAGAGAGAGAGAGAGAATAGAGCAAGATTCCACTAAACCTGAAGCATATGTGGTTCCAGGGATCAATTTTGGAACCTCTCACATGCAAGTTCTACACTCTGTCTGCTGAGCACCTCCCTAGTTGCCTTTTCTGTTCAGAAAAGCATTCTTAATTATCAAGCATTTTGAGATTTAGGGTGACCTTTCTGTTACTGATTTCTGGCTGAACTGCACCGTATTCAGGCATACTCTGTACTGATTTGAGCCACTGGACATGTGTTGATGCTTGCTTTATGTTCCAGAAAACAGCCAGTTTGGTAAATAGTCCAGGAGAGCATATGTATAATGTGTATTTTGGTTGGAAGTTCTGTTCCTTTAGTCGAGACTGTCAATTGTTCTGTTGAGATCTCTTTCCTACTGATTTCTTTTTTTTTTTGTCTGGCAGAGTCATGTGAAACCTCTCACTAACACTATGCACTTTTCTGGTTTTCTTTTTAGTTCTTTTAAATATTTATTTGAATTGAACTTCTTTGTCTCTAATAATGCTGTTGACCTAAATCTGTATGTCTGATATTAATGTAGTCTCCATAGCTTCATTTTATCATGTCCATGGCATGATTTCTTTGTCTTCTCTTTTTTTAAATTACATTTATTTTCCCTTTTGTTGCCCTTGTTGTTTTTATTGTTGTAGTCATTATTGATGTCGTTGTTGTTGGATAGGACAGAGAAATGGAGACAGGAGGGGAGGACAGAGAGGGAGAGAGAAAGATAGACACCTGCAGACCTGCTTCACCACCTATGAAGCGACTCCCCTGCAGGTGGGGGGCCAGGGGCTCGAACCAGGATCCTTACTCCGGTCCTTGCGCTTTGAGCCACGTGCACTTAACTGCTGTGCTACTGCCCAACTCCCTGTCTTCTCTGTCTTTATGCTCTATGTTTAACAATAGTCTTTTGAAAATAATCTGTAAGTAGTGGCCTTGGTGGTAATGCACTGACCAAAATGATGAGCCTATGAGCATGAGGTCCTGAGTTTGATTCCTAACCAGAATTTACCAGAATGATACTTTAATTATCTATACCTATATAATAAATAAATCAATCTTAAAAATTGTCTATATCTGAAATTTTGTCTAGTTTCACAATTATTGACTTTTTTTTACCTGGAATAATAATTTTCACTAAATATGAATGATGACATATGTAAGTTACTAGCTTGTCTTTTTTATCACATCAATTTTACATTTCTTTTTATTATCATTACCTGTCTTTTCCTGGACTTTATTTTTTTCTCTGTTATATTGGCAGATATATATACAATTTTTTTTCTTTTCCCATCAAGGTTGTCATTGGGTTCTGTGCCTACATGATGAATATACTGCTCCCAGCAGCCAATCCTCCCCCACCCAATTTTTTATTTGATAGGACAGAGAGAAATTGAGGGGGGATTAGAGAGGGTTTGCTCATGAAGCTTCCTCCCTGCAGGTAGGAAGCAGGGGCTCAAACACGAGTCCTTGTGCAAAGTAACATACTTGTAACGTACTTAACCAGATGTGCCACCACCTGGCCCCACATATACAGTCTTATCTGTACAATAATATAAGACCTTTACCTTCTTCCTCAGCCACACAAGGACCTCGGAGCTCTGTAACTCCACTTGCCACCATCCAGATGCACACTTTGCTGCCATAGATACTGCAAGTCTATTTTTTCTTAACCGTAGTAGTTTTTATTACAGCTCTAGAAAATCAATACTCATTTGCATTTATATTTGTACTTGGTACATTTTTAAATACGACATCTTGTAAATCAGACCTCTGATCTAAGAACCGCTTTCCTGAGAGCATACATCCTACAGAAGAATTTCCTTAAGTTTTGAAAGACACTAAAAATATATTAACCCCTTCCTGATATTTTCACTGAGAATAAAATAATATATTGATGATCTTCTATTTTCAGTACTCTGAATTTGTTGTTCCACCATTTTCTGACTATAGTTGCTACAGCTGGTAAGTCATTCTTAGTCTGTTCTCCATTCTTTTGAAAGTAGTATGCATCTTTTCTGGTTTTTATATATATATATATATATATATATATATATATATATATATAATATATAATATATATGTTAACCACCACAATTTTCACTGGGGTGGGAGGGAGAGTTTAGGTCCTGGAACGTGATGACGGCAGAGGACCCAGTGGGGGTTGTATCGTTATGTGGAAAACTGAGAAATGTTATGCATGTACAAACTATTTTTTTTAATTTTATTTATTCCCTTTTGTTGTCCTTGTTGTTTTTATTGTTGTAGTTATTATTGTTGTCATTGTTGGATAGGACAGAGAGAAATGGAGAGAGGAGGGGAAGACAGAGAGGGGGAGAGAAAGATAGATACCTGCAGACCTGCTTCACTGCCTGTGAAGCGACTCCCCTGCTGGTGGGGAGCCGGGGGCTTGAACCAGGATCCTTACTCCGGTCTTTGCGCTTTGTGCCACATGCACTTAACCTGCTGTGCTACCGCCTGACTCCCGCATGTACAAACTATTGTATTTATTGTCGAATGTAAAACATAATCCTCCAATAAAGAAATTAAAAAAAAATTATCACTGGGACTTAGTGCCTTCATGATTCCACCATTCCTGACAGCCATTTTTCTTTCTTTCTTTTTTTATGTTAGAGAGAGAGAATGAGAAGGAGTGGAGAGAGAGAGGGAGGAAACACTGCTTTATTACTTGTGAAGTTTCTCCCCTGTAGGTAGGGACCAGGGGCTTGAACCAATACCCTCATACTTGGTAACATGATGCACCACTACCTGGCCCTGTATCGTAATTTCAGGGCCCAGATTCTATATGTGCCTTGTTGATTTACCTGTATTTCATTTTCTTTAGATCATAAATTCTACTGTGTCTTTTTAATTTGACTTGTACATGTTTGCTATCAGTATACAGATAAGTGATTGATTTTTGTTTGCCCGTCTTCATGTTGCAATTGTGCTAACTCATTCTAGTATTTAAAAGTTAGAGTCCTCAGGATTGTCTACACAGGCAATCAAGTCATATACAAATAGGGGAAAATTTAATGTCTTACTTAAGCTTTTTTTTTTTTCCCGTAGTCACCAGGGCTTCACTACTCTGGGCTGACTTTTTTCGACAGAAAGAGAGACAGACAGAAAGAGAAAGGGAAAGTCGCTACAGTACCAAAGACTACTCCTGTGCAGTAGGGGACAGGCTTGAACCTGGGTCCCGTGCCTCCCAAAGCAGGCACCTTCCCAGGTGAGCTATGTTGAAAGGCCCTCTTTTCTTAATATAAAGTTAGTACTATAATTTTTTTCTTAATATTGATTTAGCAGCATCAATAATTTTGATGTTTTATTTTTACTTTCAATAAGTCTGTGTAATTAAAAAAATCCTTTGATAGTTCCTCTTTGATCCATGGATAATTTAGTACTGTGTTAATTGCCCAGTGCTTTAGTATTTTCCTATTGTCTTTTATTAATTTCTCCATTACTGTCAGAGACCATACTCTGTATGACTTTCATTCTTTAAACTCATTGGAGCTTGTTTTGTGGCTCAGGATGTGGTCTTTTTAGTGAATGTCCTACAAAGATTTGGATAACTAAAATATGCCTACTAGCTATCTACAGAACGGAGACACCCTAAACTCTTCATCTGCACTACTCCAACCTTTAGGTTCATGATTAGTCAACAACTTATTTGGCTTTATGTGTTAACTCTCTTTTCAGCTACCAGGTTCCAGATGCTAGCATGATGCCAACTTGACTTCCCTGGACAGACGACCCCACCAATGTGTTCTGGAGCTCCGATTCCCCAGAACCCTGCCCTACTAGGGAAAGAGAGAGGCAGGTTGGGAGTATGGATCAACCTGTCAATGCTCATGTTCAGTGGGGAAGCAATTACAGAAGCCAGACCTTCCACCTTCTGCATCCCACAATGACCTTGGTTCCATACTCCCAGAGGGTTAAAGAATAGGAAAGCTAATACAACAATAAAACAACAAGGGCAACAAAAGGGAATAAATAAATATTAAAAAAAAAGAATAGGGAAGCTATCAAGGGAGGGGATGGGATACGGAGTTCTGGTGGTGGGAATTGTGTGGAGTCGCACCCCTCTTATCCTATGGTTTTGTCAGTGTTCCTTTTTATAAATAAGTAATAAAAAATAAAAATTAAAAAAGTACCTTCTACTCCTCTTGAACTGAGGTTCTATACATCCCAACTAGATCTTTCTGGTTGGTTGTGCAATTTAATTAATTATATGTCCTTATTTTTTCAACTTCTGAGAGTGATGGGAGTGTAAGTATTTCTACATGGAATTATAAATTTGCTTGTTTTTATTTTTCAGCTCTTATCAGTTTTTGACTCATGCACATTTAGACTGTGCTGGTATGAAACATTTATGAGTGTTATTTTATTAGTGGATATTGAGATTTTTTATTTATTTTATTTTATTTTGAGATTTTTATTTTACTTACTTTAAACACTGTTCCTAGATGTTTAGGTAGATTTTTTATTTAATCTGCTAAGTAAGTCATTTATCTTTTTATCTCTTTTCTTTGTTTTCTTTAAATGTAATTGCTTTTGAAATTCTACCTGATAATTCCTGTTGTTAAAATTCGGAGGCTCTTGCTGGCCCGGCTAACTTCACGGGCGGGTAACAGAGACGACCAGAGACATATGGCTGGGCAGGGAAGCTGTATTTCTTTATTCAGGAACAACGATTCATAAACTAAGACAAACTAATCACCAAACAGAACTCTGCTGTCTCTTTGCGGTGGTGCAAGCACTCTCTCTTACTCTGGAACTCAGGAACCCTCTCGAACTCTGTAACTCTGGAACTCTGGAACTCTGGCGGGGTTCCTTGGGGTGGGGTCAAGCGGGCCCACGAAACTAACTGGACTGGTCCAATTCTCTTGGCGGGGGAGAACTAGAACAACCCAATGTAAAGCATACAACAAATTCCAGTTTCAAAGTTTGTATAACTTTGTAGTCTGGTGTTTTTGCTATTTCTTATTCATACTCTTTTGGTTCTTTTGTGCTTAGTCATTTATGACTGTTTACTAGCCAATGTCCCTGATAGTGTCAAAGGCTTCCCAGGCTGAAGATGGGACTTAGGGATTTATGTTTTACTAAAAGTCACAAAGGATCTTAAGGCAAGAGTGTGACTTGAGCTTCTTTGACTAATCCAGGCAAAGGAAATATATGGTCACTTCATCCTGGAATAGTTTCTCTCTTTCCTTTTTGAAATATTTCATTACTTTTTAAAAAAAATATATGTATTTATTTATTTTCCCTTTTGTTGCTCTTGTTGTTTTTATTGTTGTTACAGTTATTATTGTTGTTATTGATGTCATCATTATTAAATAGGACAGAAAGAAATGGAGAGAGGAGGGGAAGACAAAGAGGGGGAGAGATAGTCAGTCGCCTGTGAAGTGACACCCCTGCAGGTGGGGAGCCAGGGGCTCGAACCAGGATCCTTACTCCAGTCGTTGCACCACCTGCACTTAACCTGCTGCACTACCGCTCAACTTCCTATTTATTTATTTATTTAAATTATTTTTTAATTTCTTTATTGGGGGATTAATGTTTTACAGTCAACAGTAAATACAATAGTTTGCACATGCATAACATTATCCAGTTTTCCACTTAACAATACAACCCCCACTAGGTCCTCTGCCATCATGCTCCAGGACTTGACCCCCCCCACCCCAAAGTCTTTTATTTTGGTGCAATATATTTATTTATTTATTAGAGAGAGGCTGAGAGAGGAAAAGAGAGACACAGAAAAAAAGAGACACCAAAGCATCCTCTAAGGATATGAATACAATGGCAATCAGAGAAGAAAGCAGGGTGAAATCATCAGGGTGAAGGGACAGAAGAAAGCGGACAATGCCAGATGGGAAAGTTGACCAACATGGCAGGAAGAGGCCAGCTGGTGGGTGATTTAGCAGCAGCAATGACAACCTCCCCAGGTGGGGCGCCAGGGGGTCTGAACATAGGAGACATTTGAGTGATGGAGCCCTGGGACCCACTGTGACTTTACCCTCCATTCTTAGCACAGGCTGGGTGCTCTCTGCCCAGGTGGGCTAGGGAGAGGGAGTGCTGTGGCTCCTGTATCAGTGAGGTTACTCATTCAACCCAAACCTACAAGCAAGTCTGAGGATAAGTGGCAGCAGTGAAGGGCGACAGTTGAACTATGTAAGCAAGTATAATCCTGATTGTTTTCAGAGTTGAGATAGCAATGCAGAGTCTGAAAAATCAGTAAAAAGCCATGGGAACTTATGATTTAGAAATAAAGCATCTAGAATGTGGAGATCAAAGGGTCAAGCATTACTGATCTGGGCATGAGGGATGGGGTAGGTAGAGATAATGGAAGGAGCAAAGAGTACTATGGATATCACAGTAGTCTGACTTGCATATATGTTTACAAACATAGAAGGTAAGCTTAAAAATTAGTGCTCTGGGAGTCGGGTGGTAGCGCAGCGGATTAAGCACATCTGGCGCAAAGTGCAAGGACCAGTGTAAGGATCCCGGTTCGAGCCCCTGGCTCCCCACTTGCGGGGTGGGGGGATCGCTTCACAGGCGGTGAAGCAGGTCTGCAGGTGTCTGTCTTTCTCTTACCTCTCTGTCTTCCCCTCCTCTCTCCATTTCTTTCTGTCCTATCCAACAGTGATGACATGAATAACTACAACAACAACAACAACAACAACAAAAAAACCAAGGGCAACAAAAGGGAAAATAAATAAATATATATATAAAAAGTAATGCTCTGGGCTGAGGAAGTACACTGCTTTGCCACATGCAAGACCAAGTTCAAGCCTGGGCTCTACTAAATCGAAGGAAGTTGGCAGTGTTATGGTGTCTCTCCTCTCTCTCTTGTTCTGTCTGTGTCTCTCTGTTTATCTATCTTCACCCTGTGAAGGATATCGTCTAGTCCCATCATAGTGACACTCTCTCCTGTCACTCCTCTGCTTGTCGCTGTTCCTTTCACTTCTTTCACTACTCACCTCTTGTGTCTTTGTTTTCCTTGGATGTTGCTCTCGCTCTCTACTGCATGGTCGGGAAAAACCTTCCTACTGCCTTAACTTGTGACGATGCTGTTCATCCTGAGAGTCTGCCACTGCCCCTGGGGAGCTGCTCCGCCACTGCCATCACATTCTCCCAGAATCAGAGTTTTATCTTTTATCTTTAGCAGATGCTCATGAGCCCTGGACCCGCTGGCCTGTCATAATCCTTCTTCCTAGGATTCTTCTCAGAGACCTGAGACTTCTCTCTGACCAGCCAGACATACCCAGAAAGGTCTGTCTGTCCAGGATGGCTTACCAGGTGGCCCTGGCAGAGCCTGCAGACCTATTTTGTTATGTTGTTCAAAGCAGACACAGAAAGGCAACATTTAGGCTCCCTGAAGTTTCTCCTGGTGTCTAGAAACACGCTTGCTTCTGCAGTGTGGGGTGGGGGTGCAGGTAGACAGCAGCAGCTGGGAGTTTTCCATTTCTGAGGTCAGATTTTACTATATTACTGTGCAGTGTGGAGGGAGACCCAGGTGGTGGAGGGGGTCCTAGTTGGGGGTGGGAGTATTCTGCAGATACCTATCAAGGAGAGATGAGAGATTGTAGCCATGTGCCAACAACTGTACTGTAAACCATTAACCTCTCAATAGAGTGATAAAATAATGTTTTTAAAAGAAAGGTAGGCAGTCAAATGGACTTCCAAATACTCAAGTTCCAGTCCTGTTTCCTTCTGCCAATTAACCTGTTGCTTCATCACTGATTCTTGCCCCTTGCCATGTGCTGTATTTTCTGCAGTCCGTTGTGTAAAGGGCTAGATTGCTTTCCAGCTGTTCAAGTCTCTTAGTGGAGGGACAGCTGCTGGTTTCTGTAACCTTCCTGGGTCTGACTCCAGAAGACCTAGTGAAAAGTATCCTGCCTGCCTCTTCCTGTGAGTGAACACCTGCCTCCAAGTTTCATTCTGGTCATCAGTATGTATGTGTAGATTTCATTTGTTTGCACTGCAGCTGTCATATTGCTGTGCCCTGTGTATGGCGTTGGTTTATCTTGAATCTGGACTCCCTTAATGAATTCATCAAGTCTAATAGCCTTCCAGATGCTTCTCTGGGATTTTCCAGGGATATAATCACATTGTCCAGTGAATCACCATAGCTCTTTTCTATAACTTTATTATTATTCGTTTTTCTTTCTTTCTTTCTTTTTTTTTTACGGATGCCACTGGAAAATAACAGTGCTGTGTAGGCATCTGCTGCTAACCCCTCACCTCTGTGGGAATGCTTCTGATGTGTTATGCATTATGCTGGATAAGTGTCCTTATGATTTTAATTTACCAAGACCTGAAAAAAAAAATCCCTGAGTAGATGTTGGATTTTATTGAATGACTTTTAAGTGTGTATTAAGACAATGATTTAAGTCTCATAAAAGTCTATAGCTTTAGTAATGTGCTATATTAATAGATATCTTTATGGTATATTGTCCTTGAATACCTGGGATAAATGCAATCGGGACATGTTGAATTATTCTTCTATTAACAACCGGATGGCCTGCTTAGTACTTTATATGAGTGTTTTGCATTCAAGATTATTATACTGTTAGACACTCGCTATAATGTCATTATCTCCGCATGCCATTTTCTTTGTTCTAGAATTTGGCTATGGGAGACCAAATTGCTGGTCCTCACTCCTCACTCTGCAATTTCAGTCCCACAGGTCCCTATTTCTATACCAGCCTCACACAGTGGATGACCAAATCCTGACTTTGGACTTGGTCGTGGACTTGCTGTAGCTCTGATGGGTTAATAGCAGACTCCACATAAGCGAAAGTGTCCCGTTTGCTGGTTTTGTGGCCACTCTGTGCCTTTGTCACCCTCATGAGAGGATATGTGGGCGCCACTAACCTTCCTATGCTCCTGCACTCCAGTACTATTTTTAGATGCCCAGGTATTAGGGAGCATAGAGACAGTCTGGAGCACTCAGCTGGGCTTTGGTGATTCTTCCCTCCTTCCATTCCTCAGCCTGGTGGATGAGCAGAGGAGAAAGCTGGGGACAGATTCCATATTCCAAAGATGCATAGCCTGGCCCCCCAGCCTGCAGGCTCATCCAGAGCCTAGCCACTGCTCCTCAGAGAGGGAAGTCTGCTTCCTCCCCTAGCATGTGGATGGGCGCTCTGATGGCTGTACCCATTGGCAGTAGCAATTCCATGCAACTTCTGGGTCAAATAAATGTAATGCACTTGGGCAGGCACTGGCTCACCATGTAGAGCATACAGAGTTCAAGTCCCCGATCCCCACCTGGAAGGGGGAGGCTTCACCAGTGGTGGATACTGAGGGTGTCTCTCCTTCTATCTCTCACCCTCTATTTAAAAAAAAAAAGACTTCTGGGAGTGGTGAAGCCTCAGTGCTAACTGTGGTGGCAAAAACCAATCAACAAATAAACTGTAATGTACTAAAGATGCCATCTAATGATCTGGGGATACATCTGGTCTTAGAGGTCAGCTGGTATTGGGACACAAATGTGACTAGCACACAAGGGACTGTGGGAGTGTCTGACCTTTTAAAGCAAGCAGCTGCTGGAAACAGCTTTCTTTCCCTGTGCACTCTCTCTCAGTATCTGCTCTCCTCTCTAGACGCCCACCATGCCGCTTCTCCTCGGACCTGAACACTGATAGCCAAGCTCTAGTAAACTTAGCTTAAAGACTCATGGCTCTCCAGATATAATGAGTAACTGATATTAACTTTGTTGCATATTTTGATGTATTAAATAACCGCAGTGTAATAAACTCCTCATTTGTTTAAACTCTGGCTAAAGCCGCCCAAAGTTTTTATTTTTCAATTACTATGGGCTGGCAGAATGTGGAAGGCCAAGCTGGACTACGCAGAGGAACCCCATAGCATAGCCATGTGGTTGTGCCATGGTAAAGGACAATTGTCCATCAGATGTCCCTGCAGACACTGAAGCACCTTCCACAGGATTCCTGCTCCCAGCCTTCACCACTTCCTGTCTGTAAGCCCACCCTGACTGAGCCCTCAAACGGTGGGATGTGGAAAAGCCAGCTCCACTCTGCTCAGTCCAAATTCCTGACCCACCCACTCTCTGAGCACCACTAGAAAGGCCTGCCTACACAACTCAGTCAGGGGCAGCTCATCCTGGAGTCCTGATAAGAGAAATGGAGATTCTGAAAGTGTGATTTGCCCATGGTTCTGTTACCTGAAAATAGCAGGACTGTGATTAGAGCCCATCCATCTCTGTGTATTCAACCGAGGCAGGGCTGGGAAGTATGGAGTCAGCCAGGCTGAGGATACCAGCAGGGAGTCTCACCTCAGCTTACCTCCAACACCAAACCAGGCCATTCTGGGGGAGGAGGCATGACAGATCTCCAGCCCCCTCTAGAGCTAGACCAATGAAGCCCTGTACTCCCAGAAAGACCAGGTTTCAATAAAGTATCACTGCTGCTTAAAATGCTGCCACCTTACAAAACACAAAGCAACTGAAACAAATGAGCTTGCAAATGGAAAAAAAAAAAAGTATCCAAACTGTTTCTTAAGACTGTGAGAACTATGGAGGTCCTGGGGACTCTGGGGACAACACAGAACTCTGGTGATAGGTACGGTATAGAACCATACCTCTGTAATCTTACAGACCATTATTAAATCAGTACAGAAAAAGAAAATGCAGAAAGAAATAGCATCCCATGATGTAAAAACTCTCGATTTCCAGAGTGCATGCTTCAACACATGCATCAATATTTCATTAAGAAATACCACGATGCTTTAAAACAAAAGTATATATTTTTAATATTTTTACTTACTTATTTTTATTATTGGATAGAGACAGAGAAATTGCGAGGGGTGGGGGAGACAGGGAGAAGGAAAGAGACAGAAAAACGTGTATCCCTGCTTCACTACTTGTAAAGCTTTCCCCCTGCAGGTAGGGACCAGGGGCTTGAACCTGGGTCCTTGCACACTGTAATATGTGCGCTTAATCAGGTGCACCACCACATGGCCCCGAGTACTATATTTGTCAAAAAACAGTGTGAGAAGCACCCTAAGTGGTGCTGGGATCTAGCTACCCTGTGGCACAGACTGGCTTCCAGTTCTCGTGTGTGTGTGTGTGTGTGTGTGTGTGTGTGTGTGTGTGTGTGTGTGTGTGGTTTGGCACTTTGCTAGGCAGAGTTCGGGGTCCTCCTAGGTGTGTGTGTGTGCCCACTTTATAGACCTTTGTCCATTTTCTCTTTCCTTCTTTGGTTTCATTGGCTAAAATGTACCCTGTGAAACAAGGCAAAAAGCTTTCAAGGAACCACTGTTGCCAGTGCTGTTGGGAGGCAGGGGAAGACAGCTAAAAAGCCAGAGAATGGTGGAAAGGAAAATAAAATAAAACAAACAAACAAACAAACCCCAGGATATGAACTCAATGGTATTGCCCACTTTTAAAAAAGGCATTCTTATGTTTAAACTTGACCTTGACACAGAGCTGGGAAAACCTGAATTGGCTGAGGTGGCTTTTGGTGTGTGTGTGTGTGTGTGTGTGTGTGTATGTGTGTGTGTGTGTGGTGTTTGGGCATCTTTCCCTTTATTTTCTCTATAAATTTTTAAACTTCTCTCACAAGTGCTGTGTTTTAGTTGAATCCTCCAGGCAGATTTTCTCTCAGCTCTCACAATCCAAATGAATTTGAGGCCATCTACTGACAGTTCTTCTGGAGGGAGCAGATAGCAGTGTTGAACAGCTCTGCAGGTCTGGGTCCATGGAAGCAAAAGTAAGATGAAGAGCAGCTCTGTCCTCCCAGTATCCTGGAGTGGATGCATGGCTGCCTGGAACAATGAGGGCAGGCTGGGGCCCTAAAGTATGGCTTCCCTCCCTTCCTCCTACCCTTCTACCTACTTTCTCTCCCTCCTAGTGTTTCCCTGGGAAACACTTCTGTCTACACAAAGACTTTCTTTTCAACTGGCTAGCCCATCTGAATACCACAAAGCCACCTTTTCTCTGGTCTCTAGAATCTTCCAGTGCCTGGGCCTGTCAGCATGTCAGTGTGAGGCTTCTCTTTCTCGGTTCTCTCACTTTCAATATCCTGCTTTCCTCAGTGAGCCATTTCTCACCCACTAGGCAAAGTAAACATCAAAGTGGCCACATTTCACAAGGCTAAAATGTCCCTTCTGATCTTAGGTAGAAAGGACTTTTTGTTTCTTCTCTGTTGTCTGCTTCCCTCCCATCAGCTACCCTGAATTCCAGGCTCTTGGTGCTGCGCCTCTTATTTACCTGAGTGTAGAGGAAGCCTGGGAGGTGTGAGTGTGTGAGTGTGTGAGTGTGTGTGTGTGTGTGTGGGGGGGGCGTATTTTCTGGGGGCCCTGCCTGTCTACAGGATATCAGAAGTGCTTTCTTTTGAATGCCTCTGTTTTCTATCCTTTCACTCCTGGCTGGGCCTCTGTCTGCTGAACAGAATGTGCATCCTTCTGGAGAAAGTTGGTGTTTTACAGGAGAACTCACCAGAACTCCCACATGCAGGAGTCTCATGATTCCTCAGAAACTCACTACCTTCTTTGGGAAGCCCTAACAATGAACAGCTCCTGGGCCATCAGCTGCCTCCTCTGCCCTTTCAAGATGGGTTTTATAGTGGCTGACACTTAGAATAAGCATGGGACACCGACCTGAGCAGTAGAGTCAGCTCTGCTGCTGCTAAGTGCTGTGACCTAGGGCCAGTGACTTATGCTATCTTCCTCCAGTCTTTTTACCTGAACTAGGCAGTGCCAACAACCAGGGCTGGAGGCCATGCAGTGTATTTCAGTGGAATCTAAATTAACCCGTGCTTTTCCCTTGCTTTCAACACAGACAACATTTCAAACGTCATTTCACTTGGGGACTTAGTGCTTATGGTAGGTACACTATGACTTCTGAAGTAAATATGGTAATATGGTAGGAGCCCTGCCCTCATGGTATGGGATGGGGGCATCCAATCAGGGGACAATACTTTCTCTGTGGGAAACCACACCATGGCCAGTGGGAGGCAGAGTGGCAGAGAGAGCCAATTAGAAGCTCTGCACAGGTTGAACAGGCTTATTGCAACAGGGGGGAAGCTGAGTCATGTAGGGTGCAGAAGGCAGACAGTGATCCAAGTATGGTGAGGTCCCATTAATTGAATCAATTCTTTCTGCTTTAACTGCATTGAGAAGAGACATTTAAAATACAGCCCACAGAACAACTGAAGCTTGACGAATCCCCGACTCTGCACTAATATCTGCCCCATTCTTCGATGCATTTTCAATTTACCTTCACAGCAATTTACACTCCAGGAAGCTGTCCAAGATCTGCTCAGGGATCCAATAAAATAGGTCACGGAGTTAAATACTGGCCAAAACATGGGGCTGCATTTTATGGATCAGATGTAAACCACTGAGCTGCCTTTTTGCACCAGGCTTGGCAAGACAAATGGTGGTCCAGTGAACAGGAAGATGCCACTGTAGGAACCAGGGAACCATTCTTCTAATTCTTCAAGCACAGCTGGTGGGGATGTGACCTTAGTCACTCAGGTTAACAAGAATTATATTAGGAAAAAGACTCCAAGTTGACCTCCATAACTGGCCATGCCTGAAACCATTGCAGAAATTAGGAGACTGAAACTGGGAGGAATGAGAAATATCTATATGACTGAACACTGGCTTGCAAAATCAGAAGACTTCAGGGGGGTAGTTTCACGTGTGTGAGTGAGTGTGTATGTGTGTGTGTGTGTGTGTGTGTGTGAACTCACCACAGCCAAGGAAAAACAAAATTTTTTTTTTTAGAATTTTCTGATTTTGGGACCACGTGGTAGTGTACTTCGTTGAGTGCACATGTTACAATGAGCAAGGAGCCAGGTTTGAGCCACCACTCCTGCCATCTCCACCTGCAGGGCAAAAGCTTTGTGAGTGGTAAAGTAATGTGGCAGGTATCTCTGTCATTTTTCCTTTCTATCACTCCCTTCCTTCTCAATTTCTGTCTCTATCCAATCAATCAATAAATAAGCAAAAGTAATAAAAAAGAATTGTCTGATTTTTAAAATATTTATTTATACTGATAGGACACAGAGAAATAAAGAAGGGAGGGAGAGGGGGAGAGGGAGAGACACCTGCAGCACTGCTTCACTGCCTGTGAAGCTTTTCCCATGCCAGTAGGGAGCGAGGGCTTCAAGCTGGGTCCTTGTTCACAGTAATGTGCACTCTACTAGGTATGTTACCACCTGGTCTCTACGTTATTATTATTATTATTATTATTATTATTATTATTATTATTATTATTATTATTATTTATTATGAGAGAGATGGAGAGAGAGTAGAGCAATGCTTGGCTCTGGTATAGCTGGTGTTCAGGATTGAGCTTGCAGCTTCTGGGGTTGTAGAAATTCAAGTTGTGCTCTAATAAGATGAGCTATCTACCTGCTCCAAGGGCAAGGTTAACATCAGTGTTTATCCTGTTATTTTACAAAGTGAGGGAAGTATGCCTTGGGGTCCTTCCAGACTGCACTCAAACTTGCTCTCTGGTAGTGAGAGACTGAGTCACACAGGAAATGAGTTTTTTCCCCCAAGCATCCCAGCTGATGCTTATGAGCCAATAGAGAACCAAGGGTCTGAGCATTAAATGCAGAGGGCACATGCTTTTAAAAATATTTGTTTGTTTATAATAAAAGAGAGAGTCAGAGAGGAGGGAGGAAGGGAAGAAGGGATAATGGGATAAGGGGGGGGAGGGAGGGAGAGAGAGAGATGGAACCAGACCACTGCTAATCTCTGGCAGAAGGTGGTGCCAAGGACTGAACCTGTGACTTTGTGGCTTCAGGCATGGAAATTGGTGTTCTGACAGACAGGCTGAGCTCTCCCCCTGGCCCTAAGGCACAATGTTTTAGCTATCCAAGTTTTGTTTAGTAACCGAAAACTGGACTCTAAAGTAAACAACTGCCACTTGTTTATGATGACCCAATTACTGATTTTACAAGAATGGGATAAAAAGATAAGTTCTATTTCAGAAAAAAAAAAAAGAACACAGGTTTTTTAAGTTTGGGTTTTTTTTTTTTATGGAATTCAATGTAATTTCAGTTTTGAAGTTTGTTTCTAACAATATCCCTAATTTACAATTCTAATGTATTCTTTGGTCAATTCTGATTATATGAATCATAGATAATCTCCATTTGAAACAGAAAACATAATTTGGAGTTGTGAAACTAACCTAGAGCTAATCATTCTCACCAAGTGCTGAAAAATTAGTCCCTCTGGGGGAACATTCCTTTAGCAATTTGTTTGTTTGTTTGCTTTTCTTTTCCAGTGCTGTTAAGATTCATGTTTCTTTAGTGGTGGGTTCTGGGCAATGATTAACAGGCACTTATGAGCTTCTCCAAAGAAAAAGAAGGTCAGTGCTCAAACAAGCTTGGGGAACATGGGGTACAGTGGAAAGGAGGTCTTTACTGCAGGCTGTAGGTCCTCTGAGAACCCCTAAATTGTGGCTGTATGTAGTGATGCTCCAAGAAGGGAAGAAAAATCTTAGAGTTGGCCAAGCTCAGTTATCTTTCACTGAGCACAGTGCTGGATGCACTCAGAGAGCCACATGCTGGGAAATACTTGGCTAACCTGACTGACAGATGATTTCAAAGGGGATCCTGCTGCCTCCACTTAGCTCAAGAGCTCACAAGACCCAGGCCCATGACAACGCTTCATGACTGCGGTGTATGTGTGATCACATGCACAGATGAGACAGTGGGGTTGGGAGGGTGTCTCCTGAATTCAAGTCTTCCACCCTTTACAACTAGGTTTCACAGGGAATTTTAATCACCTTGACACTGCCACTGTCATCAAACAATGGTCAACGCAACAACCCCATCAATATCATCACAGTGATAGTATCATAACCAGTATACAATGACCGGACTACTCTGTGGCATAATGACCACATTACTGTACCACACAATGACCAGATCACTTACCACACAATGACCAGACTACCCTATAATGACCAGATGACTCTCCTACACAATGATCAGACAAACCTACCACACAAAGACTAGAACACACTGCTACATAATTACCAGACAAATCTCACTACATTATAAGATCTGTTCTTAAATAATCATGTCCTTAAGATTTATTTTCTTGGGGCCAGGTGTAGCACACTTTGCAGAGTACACATGCTATAGTGTGCAAGAACCTGGGTTCAAGCCCCCAGCCCCATCTGCAGTAGGGAAGCTACACAAGTGGTGAAGGGCTACAGATGTCTCTCTCTCTCTTCCTCTCTATCTCCCCTATCCCTCTCAATTTCTCTCTGTCTCTATCAAAAAATAAATTAAATAAAATATTAAGAAAATTGTTTTTCCCAGTAACTCCTAAATTTCCCCAAAGTCTGACTTTTTGGGTACAATCTTGTCTCTAGAACTACTTATACAGAGACATCTTTTCAATTTGCTTTAGTTAATGCCCTTGAGCTCTTGGGGACGGCCTGCCCCTAGCTGCTTTATCTGGATTTACTAAATGCTTTTGGCATGAGTCCTTTTTCTGATCTGCATGGCCAGACAGCCAAATGCTGGTCTGCAACTTCAACTCATCTAAGGGGTAAGGCAGGATAAAACTCTAAATTAGCAAACCTGAGGCAAAGACACCGGTTCCATTTTGCTTGGTATATGGTTGAGGGCCAGGAGGAGAAGACTGAAAAGTAGGAAGAAAAGGTCAGGGTCATCTTACAAAGTGCAACACCATGCAGTCTCTGTCAAAATGTGTTTAATTCTCTCTGACCACACAGTGTAAGAAGAGTCAAAATGCAAATCAGAGGGGTAGCAGAAGTGAAATGTATAGCACTAGACACTGATTAGACATTTTAATTTCACACAGAAAGCTGTGGGGTTCATATATGCAATGCTGGGGAAATTGGGAGCCCTCCCTTAGGTCCTCAACAGCTGTGAGGCATACACCTTACTATGTCCGAGGTCCTTGGTTTAATTCCCTAGGCCACATCTATAGGAGGAAAACTTCATAATCAGTAGGTATCCCTCTCCCTTTCAGTTTCTCTCTCCCTCTCATCCTCTATCAAAAAGAAAGAAAAAAGAAAAAAGAAAAAAAAAGGCCACCTGGAATGGTAGAGCTGTGCAGGAATTAAGCCCTAGTCATAACCCTAGTGGCAAATTAAATAAAATAAATGCACTGTAGTAACAGGTGATACAGAAGAGTCTCAGGTTAAGAAAGATATTAAAATGGTAATGATTCTATTCAAGGTAGAGTGAAGCTGAACAAAAAGACCAGAAATTGGGAGGCTAGTAAAATATCTGAGAATCTCAGTACAAAGCGAGTTCACGACGAGGTCTGCCTGCGCCTTCGTCGGGCGCAGCGGAGTCTGGGTGAGAGTAGACACCAGGGAAATTACCCAAAGAGACCCTCCCAGGATCTGCTTCATTTCAAATGCGTCTCCAGGTAGTCACACAAGAACCCGGAAACTGCTGATCTTCCATTACATCAAAGAGGCTCTGCCTCACCCTGTAAGACTCAGGAATGCCACTGGTGTGATCATCAAGTCTTGAAGCCTCCTACAAGAAGGGAAAAACCATTCTGGTTTCAAACAACTGTGTGTGTGTGTGTGTGGGGGGGGGGGGTTTGAATATGTTAAAGTCTTCCACAGGGGAAAAAAATCATTTAAATTAGAAATGTGAAAATGAACAGTTTCTTTCAGACCAGCTTAGAGAACTTCCCATGAATATATACTAAAAGCATACTATCTGATTAACAAACACTCATGTGAACCCAAGATTCAAGTCCCACACTGAGCTTCTATAATATGTATTTGTGCTCTCACAGTATCTAAGGCTCCAACCCCCCTCAGGCCCAGGGTTGTCATTGTCTTAAATAGAATTACAGCTGATTAATTTCTCCCCTTATCTCACATTAGGTCGCTCCTCCGCCTTCTGATGCATTTCATCCTCTCTCCATTCACAGTGTAACAAGACTCCTAACACAGAGGGAGCAAAAGTGATGAGTGAGCATGACATTGGACACTGATCAACACAGATCTCTTTGGTGTAACCGATCCTGCAATAAATATATGCTCCTATTTAAAATGTAAGTGGCAGGGAGGGAAGCCTGGGAACCATAAAATTCCTGTCCCCTCCTCAAGGTTGTCCGAAGGGGAATGAGGACAAGGCTTTCTGCTGGGTTGTTATCTTTATGAGGCAATTTAATCTGGGAAGCCATAAACAGGTGGAGGTCCTAGCCTTAGGAAATGACATAAAGAAGTATCAAGAAAGGGTCAAAGGAAATGGGAGAAGAGCACTGGGTGGGTTTCTGGCTTCCATGCACATGTTAATCTGTCTGCTACAGGGCTAGCCTGGGCTGTTTTATGTTCTGGAACACTCGGTGACGGCAGACATGTGTTGGCTGTGCCATGTGGGACAGGTGCTCACAGCCCCCAGTCTAAGCCTCAGGATCAATCACCTTCTTGTTAGATTTGGAGAGACCACTCTGATTCTGAAGCTGCAGGTTACAGTGGTGGAGTCCCTGGCTCAGGGTCATGCTCTGGAGAGTGGGCTGGATCCCCAGGCCAACTTCTGATTCAGAGTCCAAGGCCATGAGGAGTGGGATTTGTCCCGATAGGGATGGCTCGGCTTTCTGCAGCTCTTCCTCTTATTGGGGCATCCAAGAAAAGCGGAAGTAGAAACAAAGACCCCATGGCTCAGGAGCAGCCAAGCCAGGACCAACCCTGCTGGGAAGGCAGCAAGGGCATGGTGGGCTGCATAAGCCAACAAGGAACTGTGGGGGCCAGGAGTTCTTTGGGCTCATGTGCCACTATGCCCGAGGACCTGGGTTCAAGTCCCAGTCCCCACCTACGGGGGGGGGGGAAGTTTCATAAGAACTGGAGCAGTGCTTCAAGTGTCTTTCCTTCCCTCGCGCACCCTCTTTCTCCTTCTTTCTTCCCTTCTCTTTCTCCCACTTTCATAAAAAATAAAACAAACAAACAAAAAATGGCTGCTAGGAACAGTGGAGTCAGGCAGGCCCTGAGCCCTAGAGATAACCCTGGTTGCAGAAAAAAAAGTATATTTCTGAAGAGATTTAAGGACTTACTTCCTCTCCAGTCCACTCTTGACCCTGTCCAGTCCCTCTAAACTCTCTCCTTCTGCACTTGGTCTTGTACCCACCTGCATGTCAGGTGAGTCCTTTCAAGGATGCCTTTGGCTGGGAGGTGGTGCATCCAGCTGAGCACACATTACCATACAGGAGGACCCAGATTTGAACCCTTGCTCCCTACTTGTAGGGGAGAAGCTTCAAGAGCAGTGAAGCAGGGCTGCAGGTGTCTCTCTTTCATTCTCCCTCATACCTCTCCCCCCTCTCTACTTTTCTGTCTGTATCTAATAAATAGAAAAAGTGGGGTGGGGGTAGATAGCATAATGGTTATGCAAAGAGACTCTCACGCCTGAGGCTCCAAAGTCCCAGGTTCAATCCCCCACACCACAAGCCAGAGCTGAGCAGTGCTCTGGTGTTTCTCTCTGCATCTTTCTCTCTCTGCACCTCTCTCAAGCTCCTAAGCTGAATATGGGTCCCAGAATCAAATCAACGGGGTTTACAGTCAACAATATTTATACCCCTTTCCCGTATTAGGGAGCTACTCTCTTCCCTGATCCAGCTTTCTGGTCCTTTTTCCAGCCATGACATCATCTCCTCAGACAATAATTAGGATCTACCTGCATATCAGATTTTAGGTGCAGGCAAAAACAAACAAACAAACAAACACTAGTATAGCTACAGGCCCTTTGGAATATAACTAAAATACGCCTACTAGCTATCTGAAAAATGGAGGACCCTGCCAACACTTCATCTGCACTATTTCAGCCTTTAGGTCCATGATTGGTCAACAATTTGTTTGGCTTTGTATGTTAACTCTCTTTTCAGCCACCAGGTTCCAGATGCTAGCAGGATGTGACCAGACTTCCCTAGACAGACAACCCCACCAATGTGTCTTGGAGCTCCACTTCCCCAGAGCCCTTCCCCACTAGGGAAAGAGAGAGACAGGCTGGGAGTATGGATTGACCAGTCAACACCCATGTTCAGCGGGGAAGCAATTACAGAAGCCAGACCTTCCACCTTCTGCATCCCACAATGACCTTGGGTCCATACTCCCAGAGGGTTAAAGAATAGGAAAGCTATCAGGGGAGGGGATGGGATACGGAGTTCTGGTGGTGGAAACTGTGTGAAGTTGTACCCCTCGTATCCTATGGTTTAGTCAATGTTTCCTTTTTATAAGTTAAAAAAAATAAAAAAAAAAAGTGGGAAAAAGGATGCCTGTGGCAGTACCCAGAATGCCATGGCTCTCATACTTGCACTTCCCCCACCTGCAAGCCAGCCCCTGGGTGGCCCCCCCTCCCCCCCCTTCTCTCCTCTGTGCCTTCTGGGGGAGTGGTCTCAATTGGCTCCCTCTGCCTTTCCTTTCCCTGCCTTTATACATTCCCATGCTACTACCCCCCCCCCCACTCTGGGAAGAACCCGTCTACCATGCCTTGGTTTCCTCTTCTGTCCCCTCTCCTGTACACAGGCGCCTTCCGCCTGCCCACATCACTGAGTTAATGACAGCATTGCACAGAGGACCGAGTGCAGGCTGCTTAGCTCAGACAGGAGCTGCCAGTCTTCCTCCAGCGAGACCTCTGTGCAGCATGACATGTGAGGTCTGCCTGTCTCCTGCCTTCTGTGACAGCAGCTGCTCGGGCTCTTCTGCCTGTGGCTGCCCTAGACTCCTCTGCCTGCTCTCCTGCTCTGGCCACCTGTCCCTCCTAACTATCTTCTATGTCCCTCTACTTCTCTCTGCTCTCACATCGCTGCTGGTCCAGACCATTGCATCAGTTGTCTCCTAACTGGTCATCTAGCCAGCCTTGCATGAGTATGTGAATGTGTGCATTGTGAGAGCATGTGAGTTCATGCATGACAGTGATACTTGCATAGCGCACATATGCCAGTGTGTACATGGGTGTGCATAAGCATTTGTTTGTGTGTTCATATGTGAGTGCACGTGTGTGTAGGGGAGGGCAGGCAGCCCTTCTCCCAGCTTTGGGGATGAAAAGGGACTCCTTCTCTCCTGCCTGCAGGCTCCCATGGCTTGCCCTTTCCTCTCCTGCCTTCTTTCCCACATCACCCTTGCTCCTACTCTGCATACATCACACTTGGCTTGTCCCTTGGTGGCCATGTCCTCTTCTACATGGGACCTTTGCTAAGAATGACCCTTCCCCATATCCCTTGCCCAAAGCTGACCTTATGTATAATCTACAATGGCCCTCACCCCTCCTCTCCGGCTCAGCCCTTACACTTTGAGGGATGCTTCCATACCCTATCTGTGTCCACTCACCACACTGTTCACAGGCAAGGTGGCAGGTATGTTCCCTTGGTGACCCAGGGAACCTTAGTCCTTCCTCTCTGTGGGGTTTGACTAATGTCTGCCTTCTAGCATTAGGCTGACTGAATCCCTCCAAATCTTGTGTTTAGAGTCCCCCATGTCGTGGGATAAAGATCTGGGGCCTTTGGGAGGTGTTTATTTATTTATAGGTAGAGGAAGAGACGGAGGGACAGAGGGAGGAAGGGAGACAAAGAGATAGATAGATAGATAGATAGATAGATAGACAGACAGACAGACAGTGAGTACACAGCACTGAAGCTTCCTTCAATATGGTGGGGGCTAGGCTCAAACCTGGGCTCTACACATGGCAAAGCAGCGCACTGTCCAAGTGAGCTATTTCACAGGCATATATAAATATAAGCACACACACACACACACACACACACACTTTAGATAGAGAAAAAGAGAAATTGAGAGGGGAGGGGGAGATAGAAAGAGAGACATCTGCATGCCTGCTCCACCACTCATGAAGCTTCCCCCTGCAGGTAGGGGCTAGTGGCTTGAACCTGGATCCTTGTGACTGGTAATATGCATGCTCTACTAGGCACAACCTCCCAGCCCCTTTGAAAAGTAATCAAGATCAGGTGAGGGTACAGAGTCCTCAGGGATGGTACTAGTGTGTCTGCAAAAGCCTGTTTCCTCTGTGCTCTACCAGGTGAGGTGTGGCGCTAAGACTACTACCTGCAACCCAGGAAGGAGTCCTGAGCCCACCTGGCTATGCTGCACCTTGCTCAGGCTCCCAGCTTCCAGATGGCTGCTGCTGAATCCCCCTGCCCCAAGCCTGTGTGACTTCGCTTACAGCACGCCTGGGGTGTTGAAGGGAGCAGGCTCTCTCTGCCCGACTTGTCCATCTGTCTCCAGCACAGTCCCGCACAGACTAGCTTAATGACAAGCTTGGTGAGTGAATAGTGGCATCTTGAAGTGGTGATTGCAGGCACACACTGGGGCAGGCCATCCACACCACCCACCACTGTGCTATCCCAGCCAGGGATGCTGTCTCTCTCTGAGGCACGGCTTCCCTCCTGGAGGCATAGGGAGAGTAACAGTCTGCACCTAGTAGCTTTGTTACACAAATGGGTCCACACAACGCACTGAGAATCCCTAGCAAATACTAAGCATGACAGATGGCTGTCAAAGAAAATGAATGGGTTCTAAACAATCAAGTGGTATTAATTAAACTGATGGTCTGATTGAAAAATACAAGCGGGTTGTTGTTAAAATCTAGGCCTGTGGCCCAATCATACTAAGTAGTAATAACAAACTGTCTGAGTCACGGAAAATAGGATTTCCATTGACTCTAACCTCTTTCGGTAAGTCTGTGACTGCATGTTGAGAAAACAACTACTCACAACTGGGAATATTTCCGGCTTCTTAAGAGAAACACAGGTTTGAGTTCATTATCTATTCACTGAAGGTGTGAGGTATGCTTGATGCTACTGAGGGCTCATATGTTGGGCTGGATTGCTTCTGCCAAAAATCAGCAAGCCCAGAATAAAAAGCCTAAATGAGATTTTCAAAACCACCCACGCCCATTCCCCACACTCATCCATCACACCTTGGGGGCTCTTCTCTCTGTGCGCTATGTACAGAGAGCATGGATCAACACACAGGTGAGTCAGTGATTAAAGGACAAGGCTAGAACACACACACACACACACACACACACACACACACACAAACACCACCTACTCCTACCAACCCATAGCTTATTCCTAAACAATTCTTTCAAGTAAAGGAGGGAAAGGAAAAAAACAAAAGAAAACAAAACAAAAAACAGCTGGTTCCAGTACTTATCCTCTAGGCATGCTTGGCTCTGTTACTGCTTTAACAATGAAGAGAATCTCTTCATCTTGTGCATGTAATTTTCATCATAAGAAAGAAGGTGTATTGTCATAGGACCGAGACAGTTAAAAATCTCGATGTCTGACAGGGACTCTGTCAGTTCTTAAGGTTCTGTTATTTCAGGAGAAAAAGGATGTAAGCACAGGCAGGACAACTTCAGTTCCAGAGTAGGGGTGCTTGTGGCAGGGAATATCCAAAAAGCAAAAAGATGGAGGGGGAAGTAACTGTTGAGATATGTATCCCAGGACAGAAGTCTATTTTAGGTTATTCCAAAGCGCCTATGACTTTAGTAGTTTTTGCCTGTGCCTGGCAGCTAACATGCCGGTGGGCTGAAAGTATTGTCTGGGAAGATGGTGTCAGAGTTGAGAATAGGACTAGAGAGCGCTGGATCAGGGAAGAGACTAGCTCCCAAATATGGAAAAAGTCTAAAAATATCATTAACTATGAACCCCATTGATTTGACGTAGGGCCTGTGTCTATTCACATTTAACACAGGAGCTTGTATAACCTCTGCGTCCCTGTCTCTCTGAGCTCCTATTCCATGGTCTTAGCTAGGAACCTTCTAGGCTGCACCCATTTCAGGATTAGACTTCCTCGAGTGGCAGAGTATGCTGAGCCAGCCTTCTTTTGGAGAGTCCCTACCATTGTCATTCTACATTTAATGCAATACCCATCAAGGTCCCACTACTTTTCTTTAAGAGAATAGAACAAAAACTACAAACATTTTTGTGGAAGCAGGAGACACCTAGAATCATCAAAACAATCCTGAGAAAAAGAAACAGATATGGAGGCATCACACTCCCAGATTTCAAACTAGATTATAAGGCTATTGTAATCAAAATTGCCTGATACTACAATACTAAAAGATACACAGATCAGTGGAACAGAACTGAAAGCCCAGAAATAAACCTCCACATCTATGGACATCTAATTTTTGATAAGGGGGCCCAAAGTATTAAATGAAGAAAGGAGGGCCTCTTCAATAAATGTTGCTGGGAAAAATGCTGTGCAGAAGCTCTTTAATTTGATGTAGTCCCATTGATATGTTTTTGTTTTAGTCTTCCTTGCAATTGGGTCTGTAATCATCAAAGATGTCCCTGAGGTTCAGGTGGGAAAGTGTTCCACCGATTTTTCCTCTAAGTATTTGATAGTTCCTGGTCTAACAGGTCCTTGATCCATTTGGAGTTGATTTTTGTTTCTGGTGAGATAAAGTGGTTCAGTTTTATTCTTATGCATGTTTCAATCCAGTTTTCCCAGCACCATTTATTGAAGAGACCCTCCTTTCTTCATTTAATACTTTGGGCCACAGATCAAATCGATGGGGTTTATATTCAACAATATTTATATACTTTCCCCATATTTGGGAGTTACTCTCTACCCTGATCCAGCTTTCTGGTCCTTTTCCCAACTATGACAACATTCCCCCAGACAATAACTTAGGTCACCTGCATTTTAGAAGTCAGGCGCAGGCAAAAACTAGTAGGGTCATGGGCCCCTTGGAATATACCTAAAATAGGCCTACTAGCTTTTTCCAAAATGGAAACTCCAAATGTTCATTCGCAATATTCCTGCCTTTATGTTCATGATTAGTCAGCAATTTGTTCTGCTTTATATAATAACTCTTTCTCAGCCACCAGGTTCCAGATGCGCTAACATGATGCCAATCAGACTTCCCAGGGCAGCTCACCAAACTTAGTAACAGAAAAGCAAATGACTCAATTCAAAAGTAGAGGGAGGATATGAACAGACTATTCACCACAGAAGAGATACAAAAGGCCAACAAACTTATGAAAAATTGCTTCACGTCACTGATTATCAGAGAAATGCAAACAAGGACAATAATGAGAAACCACCTCACCCCTTTGAGAATGTCTCTTTATCTTTTGAATATCAGGCAAATCTATAGGTCTATCACCCCTTTCATTAATGATAACATAATTTTTTATCTGTGTTTTCATTTTTTTTTTTTTAGAATTCCAGATCATTTGGTTAGAGATTGGTCAATTTTATGGATTTTCTCAAAGAAACAGCTATTGGTTGAAATGATTTTCTCTAACATGGTTTTGTTTTCTATGTTGCTGATTTTTCTCTTCTCTTCATAATCCATTTTCTTATACTGTGTGCACCATTTGTTCTTTACCTAATTTCATAAGGTGTAGGTTGATAGCGTTGATTTAACCCCCCCCCCCCCAATATGGTGTTTAGTGTTAGTAAAAAATCCTTCTGATGAGTATGGGATGATCTCAGTCATAGATAGAAGTTGAAAACAAGAACAGAAGGGAAAACACAAAGCAGAACTTAGACTGGAGTTGGTGTATTGCACCAAAGTAAAAGACTGGGTCGGGGGAGGGCTCAGGTCCTGGAACATGATGGCAGAGGAGAACCTAGTGGGGGCCGAACTGTTATGTGAAAAACTGAAAAGTGTTACACATGTACAAACTATTATATTTTACTGTCGACTGTAAACCATTAATCCCCCAATAAAGAAATTTTAAAAATCCTTCTAAGCAAATGCTTGACTAGAATTCCAACATTTTATCTGTGCCTTTTTTTTTTTGTTTTATTCAGAAAGAATAAGAGTATAAGAATAAGAGTAAGTAAAGAATAAGAGTATCTTCTAGTTTTTATTTTGATTTTGTGATTCATGGATTTTTTTAAAAAAATACATTATTTCATTTCCATTACTGCCTTCTGATTTAATCCTACTATGATCAAAGAGTACATTTTATATAAGTTACATCCTTTTCTATTTACTGAGATCTCTTTGATGGTCCAGAATATGGTCTATTTTGGTAAATGTTCTGTTTGCCCTTGAAAGAAATGTTTATTAAGATTGATTAAGTACCTATAAATACCAACTAGGTACAACTGACTGATGATGTTTTTCAAGCCTCACATGTCCTCCTCCTCTTCCTCTTCTTCTTTTTCTAGATCACATTACTGGAGGTACATAATGGTATACAGGACAGTTGTTTAAGTGTGAGTACAACTTCTCATCTCCTTGTGGTAGATGTCTGCACACCTTTCCCACCATTGACCCGTCTTTCTCCATCATAACCCTCCCATTCCCTGTCTCCTCCTCCTCCAGCTCTTTGCTTTGCGGCAACACACTACTCTCAGTCTGGATTTCACCTTGTAGTTTCCCTTTCTTTTCTTGTTTCTTAATTTCTACCTATGAGTGAAAACATCCAGTATTCATCCTTCATCCTTCCTGTTTATCTCACTTAACATGATTCCTGAACAATTTGCTCTATGCTTAGTCTACCAAGTAGAGAACTGAAGAAACTGAGCATAACTGTGAATCTGTTTATTCCTTATTGCAGTGGTATTAATGTTTCTGCTTATGTATTTCAAGTAAAAAAGTTTAGTTATTATTTCATCTTCAAGAATTCACTTGGCTTTATAATTATGAAATGATCTTCCTTATTCCTGGCAATATTTTTTCCCTTTGAAACCTCCTTTATCAGATTTACTATAGTCATTTTATTTCTTTTATTTAGTATTATCACAGGATAGTTTTCCATTCTATTTATTTGTTGTTAATTTTTTATTTTAATGATATACACACACACACACACACACACACATACACACACACAGAGAGGGAGAGAGAGGAAGACTAGAGCACTGCTTAGCTCTGGTGGTGGTTGTAAGCATCAAACAGTTGCATTTGGTTAAGTTTACTATAGTTGAGCAAACAATCTGTCTTTTGGGTAGAGTTGTTAGATTATATTAAGTATGATTATTAACTTAATTAGGCTTAAGTCTATTACTCTGTTATTTAGTTTGTATTTGTCCAGTCTATTTTTGGTCACCCTTTCCTCTTTTCTCCTTCTTTTGCCTTAACTGAGTATTTCCTGATTCTATTTCCTTTGCAGGCCTCTTAACTATAATTAATTTTAGCAGTTGCAGTAGAGTTAATAATACTTACCTCTAATATATCAAAATCTACTTTTCTTTTTCTATTTTATTTTGTCACCAGGGTTATCACTGGGGTTCAGTAACTACATGACAAATCCCCTGCTCCTGGCATCTATTTTACCCCTTAATTTCTATTTGATAGGACAGAAAGAAACTGAGAGGTGGAGGGGGACATAGAGAGAAAAAGAGACAGAGAGACACCTGCAGTAATGCTTCACCACATGTGACGTATTCCCCCTGCTGGTAGGGAGCAGGGACTTGAACCCACAATCGTAATATGTGTGCTCAACCCGATGCCCCAAAACGCGGCCCCCACAATCTACTTTTAGGTCATACTCTACCTCTTCCCTCCCAGAGTCTATAGAGCTGATACAATGTTGTCATAAGTTTTACTTCTACCTTAACTTATAAAACGGCAACATATTGCCGTTCTGTTTGTTTAAACAGTTAAAGGTCATTCAAGGATAAGTAAGTAACAGCAAATACATAACTGCCCACACGATTAGCAGTGATCTATGCTCTGTATTTCCAGTTCCCATCATTTTCCTTCTGCCTTAAATTCCTGTGTGTGCCCTTTGCCCACCCACCCATAACCACCATCATGTTTACAAAGTTGAAGGGTCACTGTGGTTGCTGTTTTCTTTGCACGTTCCTGTGTTTTTGTTCTATCTGCCACATGTGAGTGAAACTAACTGATAGTTGTCTTGTGTTGCTCTCAACTCTAGTGGTCATTTATGTTTCTTTTCATGTGAGTTTTAACTAAACTTTTAAGAACTTTTTTATTTGTTAACTTATTGGATAGAGACAAAGAGAAACTGAAAGGGAGGGGGAGACGGAGATAGAAAGATAAAGAGAGACACCTGCAACACTGCTTCACCATTCATGGAGCTTTCTCTCTGCAGCTGGGGACTAGGAACTTGAACCCAGGTCCTTGTGCACTGTAACACATATGCTCTATTGGGTGCACCACTGCCTGGCCCTGGTCATTTCTATTTCTTCTATGGTACTTCAAATATTTTTAAATATTTATTTATTCACTTTCCCTTTTGTTGCCCTTGTTTTTTTATTGTTGTTGTAGTTATTGTTGTTGTTACTGATATCATCATTGTTAGAAAGGACAGACAGAAATGGAGAGGGGAGGGCAAGACAGAGGGATGGAGAGAAAGACACCTGCAGACCTGCTTCACCGCCTGTGAAGTGACTCCTCTTCAGGTGGGGAGCCAGGGGGTTCGAACAGGGATCCTTATGCTGGCCCTTGTGCTTCGTGCCATGTGCACTTAACCTGCTGTGCTAACACCCGACTCCCCCTTCTATGATATTTTATCTACTAATGTTCATTGACTATGTTTGACTAGTTGTTTGGATTTTTCATTCCCTTCTAAAAGCTACTTACTTACAAAAACTTTATTTATTTATTTATTTATTTTTACCGGAGCACTGCTCAGATCTGGCTTTTGGTGGTGTGGATGACTGAGTCTGGGACTTTGTAGTGTCAGGCATGAGAGTCTCTTACATAACCATTATGCTATCTACCCGCACACCCTTACTTGTGACAAGTAGACACCCTCCCTCAGCTTTTGAATAGTAAAAGATAATGCGTTAGCTGTCTTGGATGTGAGGCAGTGGATTAAGTGTTGGCTGCTCAAGTATGAGGTCCCAAGTTTGATCCCCAATAACACATGTACCAGAGTGATGTCTGGTTCTCTTTCTCTCCTCCTATCTCTCTCACTAATAAATAAAATCTTTTTTAAAAAGATTGTGCTTTATAACTAAAAATAGTATCCATAAGATAAATTAGCATTTTCTGTCATCTTTAAAGACATAATTTACATGTTACACAAACTCTTTTTCTATATAAATGGGACTTGGTTCTGGTATAAAAACAATGCCTCTGAGGCAAACATTTCTGAGCAATACAAAAACACAAGACAGATCTATGAATACATAACATACATGTAGATAGTTGTCACCAATACTCTGATGAATTTCTTACAGATCCAGTTTCTACTCTCTAGAAACCACTTTGAGGAGCCCCAATGGCACTTTACCTGCTTACTAATAAAATGATAAGTCAAGGTGAGGGGGCATTTCCCAGGTTAAACAGCTCCAGCTGATGGAGTTGTTCTGTCAACGCAGTGCCATCTGTGCTGGGAATGCACTGAATACGAGACAGTCTGCTGGTAGCCATATGAGATCTACTCCTTCACAGGAGAAAATGCCACAGTCTGGTACAGAGCATCTGCCCACTCACTGCTGAGCAGAGTGACCCCCACACACACCTGCTGCCTCTTCACCTGGCCATGTAGGTCCACAGCCACTGGCTGAGATCAAAGTTCTATAAAGTGCCCAGTGTGCAGGTGGCACGGACCAACCGTGTGAGGTGGGTGGGAGGCAGGCGGCTCCAGAGGCATCTGGTCAGGGAAAGGAACATACACACACCACACTGCTCAGGAACATGGGCTCTCTGAACATGGTGAAGTATGTGGGTGGAGGAACCCTGTGCCATCAGCTATGTTGTGATGAATCAAGTAGGCAGTTTTTTTTTAAAATGCTCCCTGGATAAGTCTTCCACTCTTTTTCTTCCAGGTAGAGCACCACAGCATCAAAGTCTCCCACAGTGCCTTGGCACTCTGTTGTATGCTTTACATTGGGTTGTTCTAGCTCTCCCCCACCAAGAAAATTGGATCAGTCCTGCTAATTTCGCGGGCCCGCTTGGCCCCGCCCCAAGGAACCCCGAGAGGGTTCCTGAGTTCGAGAGTTCGAGAGTTGGAGAGTTGCAGAGTTAGAGAGTGCTCAGCGCCGTCGCGGGGGAAAGAGGCAGCAGAGTTCTGCTTGGTGATTAGTTTGTCTTAGTTTATAAATCGTTGTTCCTGAATAAAGAAATACAGCTTCCCTGCCCAGCCGTATGTCTCTGGTCGTCTCTGTTACCCACCCGTGAAGCTAGCCTGGCCAGCTGGAGCCTCCGAATTTTAACAACAGCACTCCCATGTGGCGCTGGGGCTCAACTTGGCCAGCATGCATGGCAAGGCAGGTGCCCTGTCCAGTGAGATATCTTCTGGTTCCAAAGCAGAGACATGCTGTTTCTGTCACCACTATTAGAGCCAGCCGGTAGTAACTCCCCGAGTTCCCCAAAGCCCACCCCATGGTCTATCCTCTGGACTTTTGTGTCCGCCCTCCCTTGACTGACCTGTCTGGTGCAGGTGGTCTCTGGCCACCTCAAACAGACGCAGGTGCATGTTCGTGATGGGGTTGAAGGAGCCGCAGGCCAGGAGCACCACAGGGATCCGGCTCTTCATTTCCTCAGGCACCTTTCCATCCGCTGTGGCTGCCACGCTGCTTCTGGAAGGACAGAGATTCATGTCAGTGCATTGGCACCAGGATAGCCATCAGCCTGGTGTCTCTGAGCCACATGCAGCCTATGACATGTCTCAGTAAGATGACTGAGGTGGCAACAAGGCGTCACTAATAACCACATACCAGGAGCTACGTTAAATACTGAGCCAAGTCACATGACTTTATCAGCAGCCCAGGCGGTTCCTTCCCTGGCTTGGCTGACATCAGAAACTGCAGGACTAGGACTGGAGCCCAGGCATCCTGATCCCAGATACCATGTTTTGTTCATGCTTTCCACCTTCTCCCTGGGTGCTGATGGGTCACCCAGGCATCAGAAGTATAAGTATATAAGATCCCCATATTGCCACCTCCTGCTGTCCAAGCTGAACCCATGTGGTCACAAAGCAAACTGGCACCTCACAAGTCATTGCCAGGTTTATAAGACACAGTAGAGAAATGTGCACAAAGAACTTTGCTACCTCTACTCTGATTTCCTTGAAGGCTAACATCTTCTCATACTTGCTCTACCATTCTGTCTCTCACTCTTAGTATATGTGTATTCCCTCTCTCTCTCTCTCTCTCCCTCTTTCTCTCACCCTCCCCCTCTCCCTCTCTCCCTTTTTCTCCATAGGTATCAAGAACATTCCCTGCAATGTTTGAGAGTAAGGTGTAGACATGAGAACTTGTTACCTCTAGATAATAGAGTATGCGTTTTCTAAGAATAAGGATATTTTCTTAGGTAACTGCACAGCAATGATTAAAATCAAGGAGTTAATTTAACACAGCACTATGACCTGGGCCATGTGGCTTGAAGCACTGGAGTGAGGCTAAGGGAATGCTGAAAGCAGCCTGGCTCTCAGGGAGGACATGCTCTCCTGCCTCCTTGAATGGGGAAGAGCTCCCACCAAATAAGGCCCTGGTTCCACTCCTAGTTCTCTCTCTCACTGCTGCATGACGCAGGCCAGAGTGTAGTCCCTCTCTGAGCCTCCTCCACTCTCTCACATGCAGGATTGGAATACTATTCCTTCTACAGAGGTGCTGTGAGGACATAATGGCTCTGTATGGAAACCGGTGGAGAAGATATGTGTCATACAGCCTCTGTGACTGTGGAAATGACACGGGGCAGGCATGACTGCCGCATGTGCGTTCAGTCTCAGCCCGGTGGACTGGGGTCCTAGGAAGGGCTCCTAAGTGCCTGCAGGAAGCCAGAGAGTTCACAGTTTGTCTCTGGGAGGCTCAGGCCATGGATGGAGAGGAACTGGCCTTCCTATCCTCTGATGTGTTTCCTGAGCTACTTGCTTGCTGGGCACCACACAGGTATGGAGGAGACCAAGAGGAAGCAGACGGCTTTTACACACACAGTAGCACAATGCTTTGCTCCTGGGAATTCACAGGGTGGTAGGCCACAGGTCAAAGGTATCAAAAGGCAAAACATATGCCATCTGCTATTGAAAACATTTTGATCAGTCATCTGTTCATTTCATATTTATTTATTTTGTTGCCACCAGGACTGCTCTGCTCTAGGCCAACATTTTTGGATAGAGAGACAGAGGGACAGAAAGACTGCACAGCACTAAAGCAGTGGACCTAGATCCTGCACATGACAAAGCAGGTGTGCTGTCCAGGTAAGCTGGCTTGTGGCCCTGGGGTGGGAGACTTGTTAAGCAGGGGTGTGGCACCTTCATTTTTTTGCTGGAGGATGAAGACCTCTCAAGTGCCCCCCAGATGGCAAGCCAGGAAGCCCCAGTGTGACCTGGCCAAGGCTTCCCTGAGGCTGGCTTTGTCTACTGCCTCCACCCCAACTCAGCCCCCAGGACATGGGGTGCTGTGCCCCCATGCACATCATTCTGGCTGGCTGGCTCAGGAAGAGAAGGCAGCAGGGGTTCAGTGCCACCACTGCAGGTGTAAAGAGCCCAGCCTCACCATGGGGAGGTCTTGACCTGACCCCTTATCTCAAAGGAAACAAGGGAAGTGGTCTCCACTTACAGGGTCTCAGACAATAGCTTCCAGGGCTTGAGGGAGGTCATTTCTATCTGTAAGGACCTGCCAGTTTCCCGGGGCACCTGGCCTCCCCAACAGCTCTGGCAGGCTCTGTGTCTTGCTTTGGTTGCCATGGACACTCATGATGGGAAGCTGGGAAGCACAAGAGTCAAGGCAGCCTGGTAGGTGGTGGGAGGCTGCTTCCCTAAATGTACCTGCCAACTAAGCTCACGTCTGAATAGGAGGCTCCTGGGCCATCCTGCTTTGAGAGTTTACAAATGTGGGGGTGGGGGGTGAGGAATGGCATGCGGGCACTTGTGACCCCACTCTGCAGGTCAGGCTGGAGTCATAGCTCTGAGGCTCCTGGAGTGAGCTAGTGAGGAATGCTGATTCTTCTCCCTCTCTCTCTCTCTTTCCATCCCTCTTTTTTTTTTTTTTTTGCCATCACAGTTATGGTTGGGGATCAGTGCCTACATGGCTCCATTACTTGTGGTCACCATATTCTTACTTTCTTTCTTTTTGATAAAAGGTGAGAGACAGAAAGAGGTAGAGAAAAGGGGAAAGAGAAAGAGAGAAGGGGAGACACCTGCAGTACTGCTCTACCACTTGTGAAGCTTCTCTCAGCTAAGCAGGGCCTCTGGTTAGATTCTCTCTCTCCTCTCATATTAAAATAATCTTTTGAAAAATAATAAATATGCTTCAGACCACGGCTGACTTTGCCAACCTCCAGAAGGAAGGTAGACAGGGGAGGAAGACGTACCTTGTGTCTACCGTGAGGTGGGCTAAGTAGCAGGTGACTTAGAGCACAGCCTGTGAGTGACTGTGCCTTACAGGGACAGGGAGCAATGCAGCCCAGACCCTGACTACCAGGAGGGGCAATGGGGCTGGGAGAACAGACGCAGGACTTCTGCAGCATGGAGATACTGTAATCCTACCGATACTTCCTGAAACCTTTCTATTGCCATCAGAGTTATTTCTGGGGCTCAGAGTCTGCACAACTCTGCTGCTTTTGGCAGATTTGACAGTGTGTGTGTGTGTGTGTGTGTGTGTGTGTGTGTGTGTGCGCGCGCGCGCGCACATGGATGTGTATGCGCATGCATGTGTGTGTGTGTAATTTATCTGTTTTCAACAGAGGTTGAGAGAGAGAAGGAAAGGAGAGATATCGTAGCTCCATTCAACTGTGTATAGAGCTTCTCCCTTGGCCCTTGTAGCTGCTCCCACATGGTGGCCTGGAGCTCAAACCAGGGTCCTTGTGTGTGGTAATGTGTGTACCCTATGGTGTGAGCCATCTGCCTAGCCCCCAGAAACCTTCTTTAACAGGGAGAGGCCTGGCTTTCTTCTCTTCCCCAACTCATATTGTCTAGAATGTGGTGGCTGGAGCATGGCAACTACACCGGGCCCTGGGGATAAAGACCAACTCCATGTATGACAGAGGATACTCTTGTCAGGACTCTGACAACATCAAAGCTGTCACACCTGCCCTGGACTGTCCATCTCCAAGTTTCTTTCACCTCAGGCCACTTCCCCCCACTGTTCTCTGATCTACCCAGCTGATCCTAATTCTAACAGCTACCATGGCACCTAATGAATGTTTTCTGAATTAGTACATGAAGAAATGAAAAGGTACACAAAATCTTAGGAGTTGGGAGTTGGGCGGTAGCACAGCGGGTTAAGTGCAGGTGGCACAAAGCACAAGGACCGGTGTAAGGATGCCAGTTCGAGCCCCTGGCCCCCCACCTGCAGGGGAGTCACTTCACAGGTGGTGAAGCAGGTCTGCAGGTGTCTATCTTTCTCTCCCCCTCTGTCTTCCCTTCCTCTCTCCATTTCTCTCTGTCCTATCCAACAATGACAACAACAATAATAACTACAACAATAAAACAATAAGGGCAACAAAAGGGAATAAATAAATATTTTTAAAAAATCTTAGAAGTTTTGAATGCCCCAGTTAAGCCTACTTTAGATGCAGAAACTCAAATGGATATTGTGTGAAAGGAAAAAAAATCCACCTGAGGGGGAAAAAAACTAACATAACTTAATATTTTATATGAATTTTTTATGGGAGGAAAAGCCCTTACTCAGGACTCTGGAAGGCTAAAATACAGCAGCCAAGCCGCTTTTCTGTGGCTCACAAAACCCTGACTCTGTCCTATCTCCTCCCTGCCCAGACAGACACCTCCTGGCACTGTTGTGGCCGCTTACAATGGGCATTGCCATATGGCTCAGCACTTTAATGCCTTCCTGACACTCGATGGAAAACGAAGCACAATCGGAGGTTTGTGCTCCTGAGATGGGTCTTTTCCAAATAACAGCTGTGCCTTGAAAAAGAGTGACTCATTTTGCAATCTGTGGACACAAGGCTCCACCATTTATAAGGGAGCAAAATCTCCCATTACTCGGGCTGTTTTCAGGCCCAGGAATTGAAGTTTTGGAGGTACTAGGAATTGGCAGCTGTGAGTCAGCAGAGATGCCCTACTTAGCAGCTGGCCATGTGGCACTCACTCTCCACCCCCCAGGAACAGACAGAACAGGAGGCAGGGGAAGAAGTCTCACCCAGGAGCCTGAGCTAAACTCTGCTGCCTTTCTCGCCACTCCCTACATTTGTAAAGAAGATGCCCAAGTCTGCAGAGCTCATCCAGACCTTGCGTGGGAACCTCAAAGATGGCCACCTGGCCTGGACAAGCCCAATGGACATGAATTTGAAACTAGAAAGCGTGTCCCAATGGAGTAACCTGGAGTCCAGCAGTCAGGAGCTGTGAGGTGAGCCACAATAACGACAATCCCCAGGACCTGGAGCACAGAACAGCAGGGACACGTTTCACCACTTCCCCCATCTATTCTGGGATGCTCTGTAGGGGTCATCCTTCCCTTTCTGCTCAAGACTCAAGCTGCTACAAATGCAGCCTGAGACATGGTCAGTGTGTCATGAGTAAGAGGACTCTGGAAGGGTTCTCACCGGCAATGATTAACTTGCCCTCAGGTGGGTATTTGCTGCTTCTACAGACGCTACCTTCACTGAGCCAGTTAGAAACCACAGTGTGACTGTAGTTTGGAAGGTGGGGAGCCAGGAAGCCAGCAAGCCACTCAACTGCTCTTGGTCTCAGTGGCCACATGGCAGGTTATCATCCTCTGTGGATGATCAGGATACTGGAGTTGAGCCATGCTGAGCACATAGATGAATGTTTGGCTCATGGATGGTTCTAGAAACATCAACTCCTTTGTTTCTGCTCACAACAGAATACCCTCCCACCAGCCATCTCCTACACCTGCTACAGGCCATCCTGATCCCTCATCTGAAAAAGATTCTGTTTTCCTAGGAAAACCTGCTGGTGAGCTACACCATCATCATATCCTCTGTTGTACCCTCCTTCGCATAAAGGACACCTCCAAATATGTTGAGAGTCCCTCCACCAGGGTCTCAGTCACCCAGACCACTCAATGACTACCACTGAGAGTCACCCTACCACAGTATTTCATTACCCTCTTGTACTAATGAACATTCTACAGAACTGCAATGACCCAGTGGACTCTCGAGCATGAAGTCCTAAGTTAGAGCCCTGGAATCGCATGCACCAGGGTGATCCTCTGCTTTGCACACTCTCTCTCCTTCCCTGCATCTCACCCTCAAGTTAAAAAAGATATATAACCCCCACACCTATGGACATCTAATCTTTGATAAGGGGGCCCAAAGCATTAAATGGAAGAAGAAGGCTCTCTTCAATAAATGGTGCTGGGAAAACTGGGTCAAAACATGCAGAAAAATGAAACCGAACCACCTTATGTCACCAGAAACAAAAATCAACTCCAAATGGATCAAGGACCTGGATGTTAGACCAGAAACTATCAAAACACAGAGGAAAACACTGGTGGAAGACTTTCCCACCTAAACCTCAAGGACATCTTTGATGATTCAAACCCAATTGCAAGGAAGACTAAAGCAGAAACAAACCACTTGGATTACATCAAATTGAAAAGCTTCAGCACAGCCAAAGAAACCATCACACAAACATAGAGACCCCTCACAGAATAGGAGAAGATCTTCACATACCATACATCAGACAAGAGACTAATCACCAAAATATACAAAGAGCTCAGCAAACTTAGCACCAAAAAAGCAAATGACCCCATCCAAAAATGGGCAGAGGATATGAACAGAACAGTCACTATAGAAGAGATCCAAAAGGCTAACAAACACATGAAAAACTGCTCCAGGTCGCTGATTGTCAGAGAAATGCAAATAAAGACAACATTGAGATACCACCTCACCCCTGTAAGAATGACATACATCAAAAAGGACAGCAGCTACAAATGCTGGAGAGACTGTGGGGACAGAGGAGCCCTTCTGCACTGCTGGTGGGAATATAAATTGGTCCAGCCTCTGTGGAGAGCAGCCTGGAGAACTCTCATAGGGTAGACATGGGCCTTCCATATGACCCAGTAATGCCTCTCCTAGGGATATACCCCAAGGACTCCATAATACCCAACCAAAAAGACAGGTGTACACCTATGTTCATAGCAGCACAATTCATAATAGCTAAAACCTGGAAGCAATCCAGGTGCCCAACAACAGATGAATGGCTGAGAAAGTTGTGCTATATATACACTATGGAATACTACACAGCTATTAAGAACAATGAACCCACCTTCTCTGACCCATCTTGGATGGAACTAGAAGGAATTATGTTAAGTGAGCTAAGTCAGAAAGATAAAGGTAAGTATGGGATGATCCCACTCATAAACAGAAGTTGAGAAAGAATAACAGAAAGGGAAAGTCAAAGCAGCATTTCACTGAATTTGAAATAGGGCACCAAAGTAAAAACCCTGGGTTGAGGGTGAGGGTGGATGTTCAGCTTCACGGGGTGAGGGGGGCGGTGGGGGGTGGGATGGGACAGTCTTTGGTGGTGGAAATGGTGTTTATGTACACTCCTATCAATTGGTAGTCATATAAATCACTGTTTAATTAATATGAGAGGGGGAAATTGATTGAATGTCTCAAACCTTTTATATCACAGACTGAGTCTTTTTAATACATAGTCTGAATCTTTGATATGTTGACTCTATTAAAAGCTTAGACCAGGGAGAACAGAAGCAACCGGTGGCACAGCTATATACAAATAATGTCAAAGGACATAAATTATGGTGATGTTGTGTATGATAGAGCAAAGGGAGATTTCAAAGTTAACCCAATTGCCAAATAATGTGATTATAGCAATAACTATCTATTGTCTTCTTAAACCCTAAGACAGCAGGAACCTCCCACTTCCTCTTTAGAGCCTATATTTCCCCCAGTCCTGGAACCTCTAGGGTTCCTGCATGCTTCTCTCAGTTCATACCAAATGATACTGCATCTGCCGATCCCAAGCTAATCAACTCAAGGAGTACCACCTCAGCATGCTTCACTTCAAACTGTGTCCAGAGACTGTCAGACATGGAATGTCAACCCTTTACCCTCATTACTCAGGTGAGAATTTTCCTTTCATAGTACTCTAAAATTCCATTCTTAACAAAATCCAAAAAACCTAGATATAGACCAGGTCCCATAAGATGGAGCATATGTTCACATGTATCCATAAATTAGGGCAAAATATATACCTGAAAGCAAAAATACGCAATAGTCTGTAGTGTTCATAATGAAATAGTGTCTACTTAGACTTAGATACCCTCTTCACTTACTTCCTATTGCGGTTCTCTCACTCACTCCAAAGCTAACCTCATCAAAGCAAGGACCGCAAAAGCTGGATAAGGGCAAGAGACTGGCATACTTTAATGATGACTCATTTTTTCATATGTTTGTTAGCCTTTTGGATCTCCTCTGAGGTGAATGTTTTGTTCATATCCTCTGCCCATTTTTGGATGGGGTCATTTGCTTTTTTGGTGCTAAGTTTGCTAAGCTCTTTATATATTTTGGTGAGACTCATTTTTTAAAATAATATTTATTTATTTCCTTTTGCTGCTCTTTTTGTTTTATTGTTATAGTTATAATTGTTGTTGTTGTTGGATAGGACAGAGAGAAATGGAGCGAGGAGGGGAGGACAGAGAGGAGGAGAGAAAGACAGACACCTGCAGACCTGCTTCACTGCCTGTGAAGCGACACCCCTACAGGTGGTGAGCTGGGGGCTCGAACCAGGATTCTGACACTGGTCCTTGTGCTTTGCACCATGTGCGACTAAAATGATGACTCTTTAGTCACTATCAGGCCACCCCATCAGCTGGGGCCCTAATCGGGGAGTCCTGAGATTCCCAAACAGACATGATGGGCCAAGACCTTGAATAAATCCCTCTCTCCATTGTTACCAGTCATTCCTAGCAAGAACTACACAACAGACCCCTTTGTGGGCCCCCATAGGATCTTGCCCTCAACTTGGATCAACAATGGTAGAGAATGTTCCATCCTCTGAATGGAGGCTGGACAACATAGTCTATGCTACACCTGAGGAAGATGGGTTCTGATATTGGGGCAGCTTGGAACATTCCTACTTATTACCACAGAATGTGAGCTCAGATCTACAGGGATGCAGAGGTCACATAGGCTCCTAAGATGAATATGGGCCCTAGATCACATCAAATCTAGGGGGTTTACAGTCAACAATATTTATACACTTTTCCCATATTTGGGAGCTACTCTCTTCCCTGATTCAGCTTTCTGGTCCTTCTGCCAGCCATGACATCATCTCCCCAGACAATAATTAGGATCCACTTGCATATCAGATTTCAAGCTCAAGCAAACAACAACAACAACAAAACACTAGTATAGTTACAGGCCCTTTGGAATATAACTAAAATATGCCTACTAGCTATCTACAAAATGGAGGACCCCCAACTCTTCATCTGCACTATTCCAGCCTTTAGGTCCATGATTGCTCAACAATTTGTTTGGCTTTGTATATTAACTCTCTTTTCAACCACCAGGTTCCACATGCTAGCAGGATGCCAACCAGACTTCCCTGGACAGAGAACCCCATCAATGTGTCCTGGAGCTCCGTTTCCCCAGAGCCCTTCTCCACTAGGGAAAGAGAGAGACAGGCTGGGAGTATGGGCTGACCTGTCAATGCCCATGTTCAGCGGGGAAGCAATTACAGAAGCCAGACCTTCAACTTTCTGCATCCCACAAGGACCTTGGGTCTATACTCCCAGAGGGTTAAAGAATAAGAAAGCTATCAGGGGAGAGGATGGGATATGGAGTTCTGGTGGTGGGAATTGTGTGAAGTTGTACCCCTCTTGTCCTATCGTTTAGTCAATGTTTCCTTTTTATAAATAAAAAATTAAATAAAAAAAATAAACAGCCATAACAATCAGATCCAGGCCTACCTATCCAAAAACAGCTAGAGATGGATCTACTGAAACTTTGCTATCAGAACTGAGATCATAGACACTGATATTTGGGTGTCAGACACTTTTTCCTGTATTATATCATTTATTTTAATTTTTTAAATATTTTTTAATATTTATTTTCTTTTGTTGCCCTTGTTGTTTTATTGTTGTTGTTGTTGTTGGATAGGACAGAGAGAAATGGAGAGAGGAGGGGAAGAAAGAGAGGGGCAGAGAAAGATAGACACCTGCAGACCTGCTTCACTGCTTGTGAAGGGACTCCCTTGCAGGTGGGGAGCCGGGGGCTTGAACCGGGATCCTTCCGCAAGTCCTTGCGCTTTACGCAACCTGCGTGTATTATATCATTTACTCCACATAATATTATGATGTCCAACATCCCGATTAAAGGACCTGAAACACAGCACAGCAGTCAAGTTTATTTTCTGAGCCAGTGCTCTCCAAAGTAGTATACTCTGACCTCAGGGATTAATTGAGATGAGTGGAGAGAAAAAAGAAAGAAAAAAAGGGCTATCTATTCATTGTATTTTAATTTTAAAAACATAAAATACAACTTCTCAGGGGAAATAAACTAGTATAGCCACACGCCCTTTGGAATATAACTAAAATATGCCTACTAGCTATCTACAAAATGGAGGACTCCCCCCCAACTCTTCATCTGCACTATTCTATTCCAGCCTTTAGGTTCACAATTAGTCAACAATTTGTTTGGCTTTGTATGTTAACTCTTTTTTCAGCCACCAGGTTCCAAATGCTAGCATGATGCCGACCAGACTTCCCTGGACAGACAATTCCACAAATGTGTCCTGGAGCTCTGCTTCCCCAGAGCCCCACCCTATTAGGGAAAGAGAGAGACAGGCTGGGAGTATGAATCGACCTGTCAAAGCCCATGTTCAGCGGGGAAGCAATTACAGAAGCCAGACCTTCCACCTTCTGCATCCCACAATGATGTTGGGTCCATAGTCCCAGAGGGTTAAAGATTAGGAAAGCTATCAGGGGAGGGGATGGGATACGGAGATCTGGTGATGGAAACTATGTGGAGTTGTACCCCTCTTATCCTATGGTTTTTGTCAATGCTTCCTTTTTATAAACAAAAAATACAAAAAAGGTATATAAAAGTAAATAAATTAATTACAAAAAAGAGAAATGAGGTGGTTTTAGCAGCCCTCCTCAGCTAAGGAAGAATACTGAGTGTGAGGCAGTCGGAAGGCACCAGGTCTGCATGCAAAGCTGAGGATGTGCTGAACACCAGGTCCCAGGGTAGACAGAGGTCAGGGTGGGGCCATGTGTGGTGCTGTCCCCAGGGAGGGGCAGCTGGTGTGGCTGCACAACCCCAGCCACTCCTGCCCCCAGGATGGCTTCCATACCTGATCAGGGGGGGCATCTGGAACTCCCTCCCCACCACCAAAGTGGCTCTAGACCCATCTTTTCTTTTATGTTCAGCAGGCAAACTGGTCTTTAATATTTGATTGTGATCCCTCTAATGTGATAGATATACAATTGCTTTTTCCTTTTTTTTTTAAAGCTCTGTCTTTTAACATCACCTTTGGGGGTTAAGATTTCAGTATATGGGAGGCGCTAAGTTAGCTCAACTGGGAGGGTGCCTGCTTTGCAAAGCATATGGCCCACTTCTGAGTCCCTGGTGAGCCTCATGGGAGAACAATGGTACAGGGAAAAGTCTCAGTGTTGTGGTGTCTCTCCCATCCCAGTTTCTCCATCTGAAGTTGACCTAGAGCAATGAAATCCAAGTGATAGCAAAAATTAAAAAATGGGGGTGCACAAAATGTGGGAGTCTTGTACACAGCAGCCAGTTGGCTCTAGTGACTGCTCTGTATACTTCAAGCTCTGTATGAAATCTGGGCCCACAGGCCAAGCTAATGATAAAGGGGCAGCCGTCTGTACTATACAGAATGTGTCTCTCGGCCTTGTTTTCATTTCTTCATTCAGCACCAGGACTCTGCTTCACAACCTCCTGTTCTCCCATGAGTCACATTAAGCCAAGACCATCTGCAAAGAGATCTGCTCCTCTGGCCTTCATGTACGCCATGGCTCAGAGCTACAAGGTTCTATTCCGTGCCAATTCTCCCTGAGAGCACTCCCTAGAGGTCCACCTAGAAGCCAGTACTCCTCTGTCCTCTTTGAGGGACCGGTGGTGGCTCACCTGGTACAGTGCATATGTTACCATGCATGAGAACCTGGGTTCAAGTCCCTAGTCCCTACCCACAGGGGGAGGTTTCACAAATGGTAAAGTAGTGCTTCATGTGTCTTTCCTTTTCTCTGTTTCTCTCCTTTTATTGAGAGAGAGAGAGAGAGAGAGAGAGAGAGAGAATGAGGGAGAGAAAAAATGGTCACCAGGAATGGTAGATTCTTGCAGGCACTGAGCCCCAGCAATAACTCTGGTGACATAGAAAGGAAGATGGTTGCAGCCTTGCTTCACCACTTGTGAAGCTTTCCTAAAAGCACGGACTTGGAGTAGCCTGCTCTCTTTGGCTGCTGCTGCTTCTACTGGTAAGAAGCATCTTGACGGAGGTGCTCCAGGTAATCCGCCATGGCTACTTCTCCTGGGAACTGAACACGTGTGACTCAGCTAGCCAGCAAACTTTTAGACCCCGCTACAGCCACGAGCAGTCCGTCTGGCTTTGCGAGAGGAGACAGACGACCCGGGACTCATGGCTGGGTTGTACGCAGTATCTCTTTATTCATGCAGGATGCAGCACAATCTAAGCCAAGCTAAGCTAAACCTAACACTACAACTTCAACTTACCACTACCAAAACGAACAATGTTGTTCTTATATACTTTCCAAGTAGGGTGTAAACAGGATGTGATGTAGAGAGGGTGGAGAGAAAAGTGACTGGTGAAAATCAGGGTGTGACAAGGAGAGGGGGCGGAGCAGGCGAGAATTCTACCACTGAACCACTAATGGCCTGGAGGGAGTGTGGTGCTTTATGTAAATGTAAAAGTGATTTACGTAAATAGACCGCTTTGAATGAGATCAAACCAATCCCTATACAGGCATACCGGTGCTTGGTTAAGCAGAAGCCAGGGGGAGCTGGCATATTACCCAACAATGAGCAACCTATATCTCAGCTGATAATTGTTTACCTTAAGGGATTAAATTTTGATAACTACACTCAGACTTGATGGACCTAGCACACTTTTAACTCCTGATGATAATCGCTTATTTTATGTATCTAAATATATGTCTCATGCTTTTGTAATGCCCTAATAAATTTTGTATTGTTTAAACCTGTTCCCAGCTCCCCACTGTGAATCCTTTTACACCCTGTAGCTCCCCATACCCCTTTTTAAGTTAAATTTCAACATTCCCCCTGCAGGTGGGGGACCAGGGGCTTAAACTTGGGTCATAATGTGTGCACTTAACCAGATGTGCCACTGCATGGCCCCCACACTGCAAGTCTTGAAGAGAAAAGACATTCACCAAAGAAGATTCTATCCAACTAGATTATCAATACGATGTAAAGGATTTATGAACAACTTTGTCAAACAAACAAAAGCTAAAGGTATCTACTACCACTAAACATGTCCTACAAAGAAATATAAAAGTAACTTATATGAAAGAAAAATATACTAAGTACTCTCACATGCAAGAAATAAAGAAATAAAACAAGGGAATAAGGAAAGTCAAATAATGATAAGCCTTTAATCTCAAACTGCACAACTGAGGTTGTCAAAGAGGATAAGACAGTGGGTTATAAGGGTGAATATGGGCCAAGATACTTTGGTACAATGGTATTGTTGTTTTGGCCTGACTTGCGTTGTGCTAACAATGTTGAAACAGCACTTCTAAAATGTTTATATTCTTGTAAACTAAGGTTACCTCAAAAGCAAATAAAATTATTATGAAGAAAGAAAAATATCTAACAACTTAAATATTCTTTCATAGATAGAAAGGAAGGAAGGAAGGGAGGAAGGAAGGAAGGAAGGAAGGGAGGGAAAGAGGGAGGGAGGGAGGAAGGAAGGAAGGAAGGAAGGAAGGAAGGAAGGATGGAAGGAAGGTAGGTGATGGGGGCAGAGCTGTAGCACACTAGGTTAAGTGCACACAGTGTGAAGCGCAAAGGCCAGTGCAAGCATCCTGGTTTGAGCCCCTGGCTCCCCACCTGTAGGGGGTCACTGTGGAGGCAGTGAAGCAGGTCTGCAGGTGTCTCCCCCCACCCCACCTTCCCCCTCCTTTCTCGGTTTCTCTCTGTCCTATCCAACAACATTAACAGCAACAAATACAACACCAATGGAAAAGAGATGGCCTCCAGGAGCAGTGGATTTGTAGAGCAGGCATTTAGCTCAGTGATAACCCTGGGGGCAAATTAAAAAAGAAAGAAAGAAAGAAAGAAAGAAAGAAAGAAAGAAAGAAAGAAAGAAAGAAAAGCAAGCAAGAATGGTGACTTAGAGAGTTCCCACTCTTTCTTGCACAGCAGACTACAAATGACCATGGGACTCAACGCAGAATAGAATGCTATTAAGAATCACCATATTTGCTTTGGGACAAGGTCAACAACAAATCAAGAGCCAGGGTGAACTGGCCACTTTGAAGGTGCCCTAGGCTGAAGTTGATAAAGACAACGAGGAGGAACTAGTCCTCTAGTCAAAACACCAGAGTCCATGTTTATGTAGCCCTGCACCCCTTCTAGCTAGCTTCCAACAGCAGGCACTCAGTAGCCTAGTCGGCTTTGCTCTACCTCATGTGAGTTGCTGCCTCCTAGTGGGACTGTCAGTCTCCTCCTGGGCTTGAATTGTGATCTGACATCACAAAGCCCATCTTCTGCCTTGGCAGAGTCAACACCATAGGATTTCCTTTTTAATTTTTAATTTTATTTTTTTATAGAGACAGAAAGAGTGAAAGAGACCACAGCACCAAAGCTTCCTTAAGTATTCAATGTGGAGGGGACAGGTTCAAACCTGGGTCATGTATATGGCAGAGCAGCACACTATCTAAGTGAGCTATCTGGCCAGCCTGGACCCTAATTCTTGTTTCCCTTGTCAGAGACATCATTTGATGTGTCTGCCTAACCCAGGCCTGCGTCTGAGTCCAGGACCTCCTCTCTGGCCAGCAGTGGGCAATGAGGCACATATACTGTGAGGGGAAGTATCCTCCACAGCCTTTGGGGCTTTCCCATGTGACAGGAAAACACAGAGCTGCTCATTAAAATGGCAGGGAATGGTACCATGGCCCTTTTAGTGCCCAAACCTCAAAATGAGTAGCCATCTGGGCCATTCCCTCCCTCTAGCCTTGACAGCCTATCAGTTCCACTTGGGAAATATCTGTATTATCACTGCCTCTCTCAAACTCCATGGTCCCTGGCTGAGACTGGCTCAGTATCTCTCACCAAAACCAAATGCTCTGTCTGCCTACTTCCCTCCTCATCTCCTCTGTTCTGCTGCCCAAGGGGTCCTGGGACACGCACATCCGAGCCCTGGGTTAGTACACTGACACCGGTCCCATTCTAAGTAACACTAGGACTTCTTAGTGGGGTACCCAACACCCCTTACAATGATGATATGTTTGAATAGACTCATCAGCCAAGTCTGTGAGCTTCTCTGTCAAATTGCTTTCCACTGCCTCCTTGGCGTATTCACTTTTACCCATTTACGACAGCCTGAGGATTAATTCAGCCTCAGATGTCACTGCACCTTTGCCTCTCCAGGATGTTTTTTGATGCCTGCACCTTCTGAGCTGCAACACGGTTCCTTACTTTTGGGGTTCCTACAGCCCATTCAGCCTCTCCCACACTCCTCTTTTGCCATTAGGGTTATCATCAGACCTTGGTGGCCTCCCTCATTCCAAGAGGTCATCTGTTTCTTTTCTCTTTCTTTCTTTTTTTTAATAGGAGGTGAAAGACAGGAAGAGATAGAAAGGGAGAGAGACAGAAAGAAGGAGAGATACCGGGGAACTGGGTGGTGGCACACCCAGTTAAGTGCACATAACACTAAGCGCAAGGATCTATACAAGGATCTGGGTTCTAGCTCCTACTCTCCACCTGCAGGGTGTGTGTGTGGGGGAAAAGCACTTCGCAAGTGGTGAAACAGGTCGATAGGTGTCTCTCTTTCTCTATCCCTCTCTATCTCCCCCTCCTCTCTCAATTTCTCTCTGCCTCATCCAATAAAATGGAAAAACAAATGGCCACCAGGAGTGGTGGACTTGTAGTGCTGGCACCAAGCCCCAACAATAATCCTGGAGGGGAGAGAGAGAGAGAGAGAAAGAGAGATACCTATGCCCCAGTAATAATACTGGGGGAATAAAGAAAGAGAGAGAGAGAGAGAGAGAGAGAGAGAGATGGAAGGCTAGATAGATACCTGTGCCCCGGTGATAATACTGGGGGAATAAAGAGAGAGAGAGAGAAGAGAGAGATACCTGTGCCCCCGTGATAATCCTGGAGGAACAAAAAGGGGAGATACTTGTGACATTGCTCTGTCACTCATGAAGCTCCCTCCCCAGCAGGTGGGGAACAGGGTTTTGAGTCTGGGTCACTAAACACAGTAATGCCCTCCACTGGGTATGCCACCACCTGCCCCCAGATGCACAGCTAATTTAAAAATTTTCAAATTTTGTATAGCTAATTTCATCCTACCTCTCTCTGTGTCCACTGTCTTCCGAACTGAACTATGAATTTCTTGAGGGCGAAAAGTATATTACATTCTCTCTATCCAGGGTCTTGCTCAGAGCAGGTATAAAACATGTAGAAACACTGGCTATATTGGAATACACTGACTGTATTGGAGCTCTCAAAACAGGGATGATGGAGGGAGGCAATTCTCTAGAGGTCATTCAAGTTTTTGTATGTCTGACAAGCAAGGCAGTGACTGCTGCTTTTCTAGACTATGTTTTCAAGATTATCTGTAGAGAAAACAGTCGCTCTGGAACATAGAGACACTATTTCCTTCAGAGTAGTGTTAAGCACAGATACTGCTCACTTTAATGAAGATAATGGTTCTTGGAGCAAAGGGCAGACATGCTTACTGTCCACTATCAAATACGGGGATTCCCTAAGCACAAGCTTCCTCTCCTGTGAGACAAGCCACTGTCGGTGTAGCTGTCACCTGGCCTACTTCACCCTTTGGGACACGTCCCCAGCAGAAATGGCACAAAACAACAAAAACAACAACAAAAACTCATGTCTGCTCAATGCTATTGCTATGAGTAAGAATACCCTTTGTCTCTGACCCCAGAGTCTCTTACCTTCTGCTACATCCATGAAAATGGCCAGTTTAACTTGTTAGCTTACACATAGGATAAAAATCTTAGAGCCTTCCCAGTTCTTGACAGACAAGTGCATTGATTTTGATTGATCCAGGAAACTCCACTGAGGGAGGGACAATTGAAAAAGATATGGCAAAGATGTCAGAGGCCACGAGCCCCTGGCAATACTGCTCCGTGATGAATACATTTCATTTGTTTTTGTCAGGGAGAAGGTCAGATAAAAGTGGCTGTCAATAGCCCTATAGTCCAGCTATCTTTGCATGGAAATGTGATCATCTGAGGCCTCCTTTTTTAGTAAAGGTAGGGCATGACTGGTTGCAGACAAAGAAGGTAGGACAGGTTGCCTGGGGTTAAGCTTACATAAGGGTCCTAGAAATCTTTGGGGGAAATAGCAACATGACAACGATAGTCAGAGTAAGTGGTGGCTGCTTAGCAGAATGAAGTTACCCAGAAGAGACTAGTGGTCCAGCACCTGCCTTGTGAACCTGCCCTATCCCAGGGATGGGCAGGAGCAGACTGCTGGCGAAGGCACCTAGGAGGTCAGCCAGGATGCCTCTTGGTTTTGAGGAATGACATGTCTAACCGAGAAGGAAGGTCTGCTGAAGGACACAGAGTGACAGCAATTTTCCCTATGCCACTGCCACCCTAAGTCCTAAGATCTCAAACCCCCTTGGGTTAGCTTTCAGGACCATCTTTAACATCAAATATAAAAATTCTAACAGTTTGCTTGTTCATTCACTCACTAGAAAAGAAGAAAATTATCACTGCTATCAAGATCCTCAAGTAATGGGGACATTGTGAAAGACCAAAACAAGGGCAAATTTGTCTGGACTCTCCAGTCCCCAACTCTCCCTTCAGCCACGGCAGGGGAGATGCAGAAGTTAGTCTGAATGCTCAAGGATGTCAAGGATGGGTGTTTAACTGAGACTCTCACTGAGAACAGCAGAGCCAAGTCCAGAGCCATCCTCCTCCACTTCCATTCAACAGAACTTCCCCCAAAACTTATAAGCCAAGCAGCTTGTCTGCTTTCTTTATTGAGCTCAAAGCAAAATGTCATGGTCATGAGCAGATAATAGCAAATGTGGGCAGTGATCTATGAACTCTGAACAGACGGAGCCAGATGCAGGAGTGTGATGAAATATAATTTATACCTGGGATCATCCGATGAGTATTTAATGATATGCGTGATCATTAAAGCATTGGTTGTCATTAGGCCTCAATAGTGGGCTTGTTTATAGAAGTTAGTGCAGTACCATCACTTTTTTTTTTTAAGATAGAGACAGAGAAGAAAGAAAGTGAGAGAAGGAGAGGGAGGGGGAGAGCAGGAGAGGGAGAGGGACAGAGAAAGAGAGAGATAGGCCACAACACTGAAGCTTCTTCCAATGGGCTCAAACCTAGGTCAGGCACATGGTAATGCAGCACACTGTCTAGATGAGCTATTTTCCAGCCTTGTCTCTGTACCTCTTAAATAAATAAATTTTATTTTGCTTCCTCCCTTGGCAACTCTTCAGAATCTACTAGCAGGACTGGCAGAACATGCTGTATTCATGTACCCACAAAATTCTACCCAGAGGCAAGTGTTTCTTGTGTATGTAGACAGGGGTACTCAAATGGCCAAGGGCATGGGACTATTTCCAGCCCTGAACTGAGGCTGCTTGTGCTTGCTCTTTGTGGACTGGTATGTTAGTTGTGACTTTGCCCAAGCCTGTGGGTCCTGTGTGAAATGAAGGTGACTCAATGCAATCATGAGGTGCCATGCAGGTGAACTGAAAGACCTCTGAGGACTGCCTATGCTGAAAGCCTGCAGAGGGAGAAGAGGCCACCAGTCACAGCAGACCTGCACCAAGCTCCATTCCAGCAAGCAAGGATAGGCTCTGACTTTCTGTATTATGCAAAAATCAAACAATTGGCTCAGAAGCAAATTTGCTTTTGTCATTTACAAAAAAAGGAGTGTATATGCCTTGCACTTTGGGTGGTGACTCTTTCACAGGTTATTGTGACCGTGGAATCAGAGTGTGCAAGCCACAGGCAAAGGGAACCCAGAGCTGGAGCTGGAGCAGAAAGGCTGCCGAGAGCTCCAGTACTGAGCCCTGGATGCCAGACACATCCTGTGGCTTCAAATTCCATGGGCCAAGCTAAACTCTAGCTAGGTTGGAAGAATGAAGGACACCATATGACTGAAAGCTGAGGGGAAGTCAGACACAGACATGTGGGGTATCATATTCAAGAGTAGAACATGGAAACAGGATGAGGGTATGAATTCACCTGGCAATGTCCATGTCCATCAGAGACACAATTACAGAAGCCAGAACTTTCACCTTCTGCACCTCATAAAGAATGTTGGTCCATACTCCCAGAGAGCCAGACAAGGGAAGCTTCCAATGGAGGGGATGGAATATGAAACTGTGGTGGTGGGAACTGTATGGAATTATACCCCTGTTATCTTACAATATTATTAATCATTATTAAATGACTAAAAAAAAAAGAGAGAGTAGAACATGACTCCTACAGGCCTCAAACTCCTGTGAAATCTCCTGCCTGGGCTGGTCTCACAAAATTTTGGCCAATGAGATGTAAGACAAGCCTGAAGGCCTCTGGGAATGATTTTCCCACCTTTCTGTCCTGGATGCCCTACTACAGAGGTGGGACCTACCCCCTCGACCTGTGATTGGCCAGGCATAATTTGATTTGAATGTAGAAGACATTTAGGCAAGGCTGACAAAATAGCTCACTTGGATAGTTTGCTGCTTTGCAGTGTGTGTGTGTGTGTGTGTCTCCCAGGTTCGAGCCTGGTACCGCCACACTGAAGGAAGCTTGGGTGCTGTGGTCTTTTTCTCTGCCTCTAAAGAAAACGAACAAAATAAAATACAGCTCAAATGGAATGACTTAAGCTTACTATATTCTGTAAGCAGACGTTTCAGAGTATTTTATGCAGCAGAGGAGAGGCTTCTGGTCCTTTCTTCTCTTCTTGCCAAAACCCTGCCCTTGCTCAGCTCCCGGACAAGCAACAACACATCTCCATGTAAAGAATTTAAGATCCTCACCTGTCATGGAGGACATGCCTCCTTACCTGTGATTGGCCAGGTATAAGCATGTGACCCAATTATGTCCAATGAGATGCAAGAGGACATTCCTGGAGGCCTCTGGGAATGATTTTCCCACCTTTCTGTCCTGGCTACTCTAACTGCAGAGAGGTGGGACTTGCCCCCTTGCCTGTGATTGGTCAGACATAAACACGGGACACAATTCTGGCCAATGAGATGTGAGAGGGAGTGCTGGAAGCCTATTGGGAAGGAGTTTCCCACTTAGTCCTGGCTGCCTTAGTGCAGGGAGGTGGTGCTTGGCTGGGGCTGCCCAGCTCTCCTGGGACCACAAAGGGCAGGCCTGGGAACGGGGCCCAGAAACCGGATCTCACTAAAGTTCCGTACTAGGGTCCTGGTGGTGGTGCACACATTAGCATGCTCTCAGGATCTGGGTTCCACCCTCTCCCCCCTTCAGGAGGCAAGCTACACCAGTGGCAAAGCTGTGTTGCCAGTGTCTCCCCCGACCCCCTCCGCCATTTTTACCTTTTATCAAAATAAAACAGGCACTTGGAATGATGAAGGCGTGCAGGCACTGAATCCCAGTCATAACCCTGGTGGCAAAAGACAAGCATTAACCTGGCTCACTGCCTTTCTCTAGATTTTATTGCACGAATTGTTAAATGCATGTATTGCTACAGCTAAGGAAATTGGCTACTTGTGACCCAAAGCACCCCAACGGATACACCTCAGGCAACCTCTATTTTTGCCTCCCCTGACACTGTGCCCTAAAGCAGGCCAGGGTGATTCCAGTATGCAAATGCAGGTGGAGTTTGATTTATGAGTGTGCAGGTTTGCTGTGAGACTGGGAAGTCTAAGAGTCATTATCAGGGCCAAGTCCAGGGCTGTAACAAGCCTGATGCCAGGAGGACTAGAGAGTAGGGAACAGCAGACACCTCCTCCTTATGCTTTAGTTTTAGATTGACTGTATTTTAAGATTTATTTATTTATGAGAATACCAGGGATCCCTGACACATGTGATGTCAAGGACTGAACTCAGGGCTTCATACATAACCGTACAAGATTTTATCCACTATATCATCTCCCGGGCTTCTCTTATATTTTCCCAGGCCTCTAATTCTCTTGTTTTAAAGCTTCCAGCCACCTGAAGTCCTCCAGATCTATGTCCTGAGAATTGCAAAATGCCCTTCATTGTCTTTAAGAATGGGGGCCAGGTAGTGGTAGAGTACACATGCTATTATGCCTGAAGACCTGGATTCAAGCCCCAGGTCCCTACCTGCAGAGGGAAGATTCATGAGTTGTGGAGCAGTACTGTAGGTGTCTCTTGTTTCTCTCTCTCTCTCTCTCTCTCTCTCTCCCCACTAGAGGGGAGGGAGATAGCATAGTGGTTATGCAGAAAGGTCTTCAGGCCTGTGGCACCACAGGTTCCAGGTTCAAGTTCAAACCCTAGTACTGCCAAAAGCCTGACTTTTTTTTTTTTCAAAAGCAAAGCTCTGAAAAAAAAAGAAAAAAAAAAAAAAAGCAATGGTAAGGACTGCCCCACTCTTCAAAGGGAGGCTGAGTCATCCTATTCTGACATTTGAAGAAGACTGGCCCAGTAGTGAGTGCAACCTAGAGGGTTTCCAGCTGTGACCACGAACTGTGAGCTCAGACTGATAGGAACTCAGAGGTTTTACAGGCTCCTTTGCTAAATATGAAAATATATGGGCCCTGGGTCAGATCAATGTGGTTCACAGTTAACTGTATTTTTTTCAGGTGTGGGAGCTATTATCTGCCCTAATCCAGTTTTCAAGTTTTATTCTCAACTCTGACACCATCCTCCCAAATAATGTTTCTAGTCTACCTTCATGTTAGCTATCAAACTCCACAGAGATCACTAAAGTCAGGGCCCCCTAGAAACATACCTAAAATAGACATTCTAGCTTTTTTTCTACCCCAGGATCTCTCTTCTTTTATTCTCATCTTCTCTATTTCTGCTCTTTGGTTCCTGTTTAATATCTTACTGCCTTTCAGCACCAAGGTACAAATACTACTATGATTCCATCCTCACCTCCCTGGCCTCACCAAGATGTAAGATGACATCACCAATGTGTTGTGGTACCTCTCCAGAGCCCTACTCTGTTAGGGAAAAATAGAAATCTGCTGGGGGTATGGATCAACTTGCTAATGTCCATGTCCAGTGGAGAAGCAATTACAAAAGTCAGAACTTCTTCCTACTACACCTCAAAAAGAATTTTGGTCCATACCCCCAGAGGGGGGAAATGATAGTAGGAAAAGGTGACCAGAAAACTCTGAACCCCAATTCCACCAGGACCTGAAACATCTGCCACCAGGAATCTTTGTTTGTATACCATCACTGAAAGGGAGACACATCTGTAAAACACCAAACGAAGCCAGCCACTGTTTCACTCATCAGAGAGAAGATGAAGATGGAAGGGCGTTCAGAAGTAAGTAATAAGTGTAGGTGTGACTTAGAAAGGAAGCAAAGGCAGGATCATTTTAAAAAATGGGAAAATATAGACAAAGATATAGACATAAAGTCAACCCATATCTGTGACTTTGGGAGAACTATTTCAGTTTCTGTTGGAGGGAGAACTCTGGTGGTGGGAATGGCATGAAATTATATCCCTACTATCTTATAATTTTGTAAATCACTATTAAGTCATTAATAAAAATATAATCATCAGCAGCAACAAAAATAGAAGGGAAAAAAAAGCTACTGAGAATAATGGAATTATGCAGGCACCAAGTCCCAGTGATAATCTGGTGACAAAAATAAAAAGGACAAGAAAATGCTTGTAGACACACTTCCCAATGTTGGATATGTCAGATCTTCAGAGCATGGGTTAAGATAAGCAGTGGTGGCATCTGCAAATTCTTGGGGATAGCTCTGAGCAATGTTTCCTCTTGAAACAGGGAGCTGAGTGGATGAAGAAAACAGATCACATTCTCAAAGCAGATGTCAGAGTGCAAAGGGGTGCCAGAGATTTAAGAAACTTCTCTCCTCATGCCAAATTATCTCAAGAGTTCAGTAGGGGCTCTGCAGGTACACATGTGAAAAACATACTGTTTAATATTAATAAACATGGCCAGAGGCCTGTAAGCATTGTTACCAGGCCTATCAATAGGGTGGCAAAACCCCATAATAATACATGACAACTACTGAAAAAGAATTTGATAGGTATTGACAATGGTAAGTTAACCACGAGTACATGAGCTATAAAAGCAAGTTACAGACACTATTTAGAATATTTTCCCCCTCTGGGGTTAAAAAAATGTTATAATGTGAGACAAGTGATGTACATACATGTATATATATAATGTCTTATTTATTAGTAATTTAATATTGATTTACAAGACTGTAAGGGGTATAACTGTAATAGGGGTGTAATTCCATACAGTTCCCACCACTAGAGTTCTGTGTCTCATGCCCTCCATTGGAAACTTCCTTATTACTGAACCTGCTGGGAGTATGGACCAAGACTCTTTTTTGGGGTGCAGAAGGTGGGAGTCCTGACTTCTGTAATTGCTTCTCTGCTAGAAATGAGCATTGGCAGGTCAATCCATATGCCCAGCCTGTTTCTATCTTTCCCTAATGGGGAAGGGCTCTGGAGAGGTGAGGTTCCAGGAAGCACTAGTAAGGTTGTCTACCCAGGGAAGTCAAGATAGAATCATAGTAGCATCTGGAACTTGGTGGCTGAAATGCAGTAAGATGAAAAACAGGACAAAATGTTTAATAAACAGGAACCATAAAGTAGGTATAGATAGATGAAAGTAGGGACCTTAGGGTAGGTGTCTACTAATAACAGCATCTTCAATACTAACAGAGCCAAATGGTTTTGATCTATCTGGCCTAATGGTCAGAATTACTTACCTAATGGTAAGTAATTTAGGTATGTAAAATATATATATATATTTACAAATATATTTTTGTATTTTTATATATATTTATATTTTTATATATTTACAAATATATATTTTTAGAGCTGCTTAAAGCATTTAAGCCCAATGTCAGAATTTGGTTATTTTACAAATCTGAGACATTAACTATTTAGGCTAAAGAAAATATGTATATTCAGAGCTATGATCTAGGAGAGAACTTGAAATATTAAATCTGTTTTTACCCCTGACATATCAATAGTGATTTGTAAGATTATAAGCTAATAGGAGCATAATTTCATACTGTTCCTATCACCAAAGGTCTGAGCCTCCCCCATTCCACCCACATAGGTACCTACTAGTTTTTTCTCAGTCTTGGATATGGGTTAACTTCTTGTTGTTGTTGTTGTTGTATATTTGTTTTCAAGTTCCTACATTCAATTCTGTATATTCCACATATGAGTTAAACCATTCTGCAGTTGTCCTTTGTCTCTTTCCTTAATTTATTAAGCACAATTTTCTCCAGTTCCATCCATTTCATGCCAAAGGACACAATATCACTTTTTTATTGCTGAGTAGTACTCCCTTGAGTATATGTCCCATAACTTTATTATCCAGTCATTTTTCAAAGAGTATTTGCTTCCATATTTTGGCTATTATGTATAAAACAACCATGAGCATGGGGGTGCATATGTCCCTTCAAGCTACTTTTATCTCTTTTGGATAAATGCCTAGGAGTGGGACTCCTTGATCACAGGGTATTTCTACTTGTATTTGATTTAGGATTCTCCATACTGTTCTCCATAGTAGTTGCACCAGTTTGTAGTCTCACCAGCAGTGTAGTAAGAGTTCCCTTCTCTCCACATCCTTTCCAATGTATAGCCTCTCCTTTTTTGTTGCTGAAGGCTGTTCTAACTGGTGTGAGGTAGAATCACAATGTGGTTTTAATTTGCATTTCTCTGATGATGAGTGAATTGGAGCATTTCTGCATATGTCTGTAGGCCATGTGTATCTCTTCTTTAGAGAACTGTCGCTATCTTCTACCCAATTTGTATTTGGTTGTTCTTTTTCTTTTTGTGAGCTGTATGAGTTATTTATTTTAAATTATCTTTTTTATTGGATACAGCCAGAAATTGAGAGGGGAAGGGAAGAGAGAGAGAGAGAGAGAGAGAGCTGCACCCCTAGTTCATCACTTGTGAAGCTTTCCCCCTACAGGTGGGGACTGGGGTTTGAACAGGAGTCCTTGCACATTATACATGTGTGCTCAACCAGGTACATCACCATCCAGCCCTAGCTATATGAGTTCTTTATAGATGTTTAGTATAAGCTACTTTTCTGAAGTGTGTTTCCCAGTTGTTAGGTTTCCTGTTTATCCTTATTTCCACACGTTCAATCTTATTTTTGTTTCTCTTACCCATGAGGTAAAATCTCTAAATACATCTTTGATGTTGATGTCATGAAATGTTTCACTGATTTGTTCTTCTGTGTATATTATAGTTTCATGTCTAATATCCAGGTCTTTGAGCTAATTTTTGGTGTATGGTGTTTGCTGGTGGCCTAGTTTCACTTTTCTACATGTGGTTATCCAGTTTTCCCAACACCATTTGTTAAAGAGACTATCTTTTTCCCACTGAATAGTTTGGCCCCTTTTTCATATACAATGTGCCTATATGTGTGGGTTTAGTTCTGGGTTCTCTATTCTGTTACATTGGTCCATGTCTTCTTTGCTTCAGTACCACACCATTTTAACTATAATTGCTTTGTAGTATAAACTGAAGTCAAGAATTGTGATGTCTCCATTTTTCTTCTTTTTCCTCAGGAGAGATTTTGCTGTTCGTCGTATTTTTTTTTTTTTTTACAGCTCCTCACAAATTTTGTTCAATTTTCTTGAAATATGTCCTTGGGGTTTAATATGGTTTGCTTTTGGCAAGATTGCCATATTCATGATATTTTATCTTCCAATTTACAAACAGGGGCTGTTCTTCCATTTCTTTGTGTCAGCTTCTATTTCTTTTAACAGTGCCTTATAGTTTTTTGTTGAAAAGGTCCTTCACCTCCATTGCTAGATTTATTCCTTGGTATTTTATATTTTTGGATTCAATTGTGAATGGATTGCTTCTTTCAGTTTGCTTTCCTGTGGCTCAACTTTTGTATAAAGAAATGCCACAGATTTATGAGTGTTGATTTTGTAAGCTGTTACTTTACTGAATTTATTGATGATTTCCAGTAGTTTTTTGGTAGATTTTTTTTGGTATTCTAGCTATAACAACATACCTGCAAATGATGATAATTTAATATCATCCTTTCCAATTTGAATTCCTTGCCCTAACCACATGTGAACACCCACTTGAAGTTGCAGTGCTTCTGTGGATGTCTCAGCTATAGCTGATGAGGTCTGTTAAGAATAAAAGTTGTAGATATTTGGTGTTTGGGGGGAGAGTCTGGACTGTCCACCCTTACTCTATGACCATGCCTCTTTCCAGTGTACACTATATGTGCACAACTCCACTGGATGTACAACAAATACTAGGCCATTACCTCCAAATGAAAAAGGGGACTTAGTTGGGGGGAACAGCAGAAAAGAGGGACATACCTGGACTTCTTCCTTTATACAAATGTGTTTTCCCCATTAGCATCTATTCCTTTTTTGCCATCTTAGGAAAGATTCAACAGTGCTATTCCATAGTGGTCTTGCCTACTTGGTGTCAGGCAAATAGTGGAGACCTGGGACACAGAGCCTGACAGAGGAAGATGAAGCCAGTGGCCTTTTGAGACTAGTTGTGGCCTCTGGAAGTCACCTGTCATCCAGCTAAAGTCACAGAAACAGGGAAAGAACCTTGGCTTTTAGCCTAAGATCCCCAGTGGGGCTGCCATGTGGGCATGCCATTTTCTCTATTACACAGAGAGAATACAAGTACTGTCAGAAGACTAAAGTCCCAGGTCTATTGTCTGTCCCACATAGAGAGAGGAAGGTAGCATTCTCCACTTCAGAGGGGGATGTCAAAGCCATAATCAGTTGTCTTTTTTTTTTTTTTTTTTTCCTCCAGGGTTATCACTGGGGCTCGGTGCCTACACTATGAATCCGCTGCTCCTGGAGGTTATTTTTTTCCCATTTCTATTTCCCTTGTTGTTATTATTGCTGTCATTGTTGTTGGGTAGGACAGAGAGAAATGGAGAGAGGAGGGGAAGACAGAGAGGGGGAGAGAAAGATAGACACCTGCAGACCTACTTCACTGCTTGTGAAGTGACTCCCCTGCAGGTGGGAATCAGTTGTCTTCTAAGCATCTCCAAGAAACTCTGCAAGAATCTCTTACTAAGAGTGGTCTGAACTCCTGGGAACTTCTTCCCAACAGCTCCTTTGGGGTATGTAGCACAGACAAGCCCTGCTCATGCTGGCAAGCCACTCAGAGGACAACAGGCCTGGGATGTCCTAGACTCCTTCCTCAAAATATATCCCAGTTGGCTTTACTTCATGCAAAGGCAGAGCCCAGGTCCAAAGAATTCCCGGTCACTTGCCCACCAGGAATGCTGTCTTGATTTATGTACAGTCTGACCCATCAATTGAGCACACAACAGGTATGGCTACAGCTGGATGAACAAAGCATTAACTTTTCACCATTACATTGAGGGACATGGGAGAGGCAATTGGATATGGCTTGGGAGCCCTAAGCACTGACAAAACTTTCTGACAAGAAACTAAGAGTGCCATTTCCTTTCAATTATAAAAGCTGGAACACAGCGGGGGAGATAGCATAATGGTTATGCAAACAGACTCTCATGTCTGAGGCTCCTAAGTCCCAGGTTCAATCCCCCGCACCACCATAAGCCAGAGCTGAGCAGTGCTCTGTATGTGTGTGTGTGTGTGTGTGTGTGTGTGTGTTTCTCTGCATCTCTCTCTCAAAAAAAAAAAAAAAAAAAGCTGGAACATAGAAGTGCAGGGTGGTGGCTCACACCATAGATTATGTGAGGTAGATTCATGAGGATGCAGGTTCTAGTCTCTAGTCCCCACCTGCATGGAGAGAAGCTTCAAGAATGGTGGAGCAGTGCTGTAGGAGTCTCTCTCCTCCCTCACATAAATTTCTCTGCCTCTATCAAAAAGAAAAATGAAAAAAAAAAAAAAGACCACTAGGACTGGTAGATTCATGCAGGCACCAAACTCTAGCAATGACTTTGGTGGCAAAAATAAATAAATAAAAATAAAAAATAAAAATGCTGGAACATGGGTCATCCTCATCTTAAATACATGCCACATGAGTACAAGCAGATGGATCTTAGCAAACAATTCTCAAGCGATGCCTCTTGGTGGAATTAATTGCTTTTTTATGGACTAAAAGGAATCAATCCTAGCTCTCCTCTAGGTAATATAAAGCATTTTTTAAAAGTATGTTTCTCCAAGATTTGCTGAAAATCTTAAAGAATAGTGACTTTTTTCATCTTTTTCTAAATTATTTATAAAAAGGAAACACTGACAAAATCATAGGATAAGAGGGGTACAACTCCACACAATTCCCACCACCAGAACTCCGTATCCATCCCCTCCCTTGATAGCTTTCTTATTCTTTAACCCTCTGGGAGTATGGACCCAAGGTCATTGTGGGATGCAGAAGGTGGAAGGTCTGGCAGAATAGTGATATTTTATGATTTCTCATTACAACATGCAGGAGAAACTCTCACCTTCTGCATTTCAATGGGACCATCACAGAAATAAAGGTAGGGAACTAGATTCTTCTTTCAGCAGAGAGACTACGGCAACTGGAAAGCTTTTGCTTTCTGCAGAATTCTTTCTTTTATTTTACTTTCTTTTATTTTTCCACCAGGGCTATCACTGGAGCTCTATGCCTATACAAGTTCATGGCTCCCGCTGACCATTTTTTCCCCCTTTTCCTCTAGATAGAGGGTGAGAGATGGAAAAAGAGACTGAGAAAAGAAGAAACATGGCAGCACTACTCCACTGTTCATGAAACTTCTCCCTGCATGTACTCCCATGTGCTGGCCTGGGGCTCAAACCTGGGGTCCTGTACACGGTAACAGGTGCATTCTACTGGGTGAACTATCTACCAGCCCTGCTTTCACCAGAACGAACCCCTGTCAGTTGTCTCTTTGTTTTTGCAGAGTGGTAATATCAGGTCCAATCCCCAGTTTGATTGCTGAGGAAACTGAGTATCTGAGAGGTGAAGGTGCTTGTCCAAGGTAACACAGGAAATGAGAAGACTTAGAATCAGAGATGTGGGCAAAACTTCCATCTTCAGTTATGGTTATCTTTCGGTTTTATCCTAACATACAACCTCATCATAAAGCTAATGACACCAGCCCACTGAGACAAAGGCTGGGGTTGCAGGAGGTCTCTGTGGCACAAGTAATAAATTCTTAGAAACAGGAGGCTGGTATAGACCTGAGGCAGTGCTCTTCCTGACTTCCCTTCCTTGAGGCACAAGTCACTGACATCACTCTAAGAAAGTCGCATCTAGTTTATTTCTAAAGAACCCTTCAGGGGAGAGTTCATCAATTCACTTACAACAAGGAATATTTTGTTTCCTCTCAACATGAAGAGTCAAGAAATAACCATAATCTTTTGACATTTAATATTAAAAATCTTCCACATCCTAAAACTTCAGGAGTGACAATTTTAAACCACCTTCTAATTTAGTCCAACATGTGCCTGTCTTCAGACAAAGGAAAAACACTTCAGAGAAGAAGAATGCTGAGTTACTGTGAGACCTTAACTCTGAGTTTTGTAAGAATTTGTGAGACTGTTACTCAAGAATGAATTTCTGACAGCAATGAGAGAATTCACACCAAGAACTACAGATGATAAAATATTTGTCACATAAAAAATTTTGCCAGCTTAGACACTATATGGTAACTTTCTTGCTGCAAGATTTTCATTTCTAAGTTTTAGAAAAACTTTCTCCACACCTATGGACATCTAATCTTTGATAAGGGGGCCCAAACTATTAAATGGAGGAAGGAGACTCTTTTCAATAAATGGTGCTGGGAAAACTGGGTCGAAACATGCAGAAGAATGAAACTGAACCACCTTATGTCACCAGAAACAAAAGTCAACTACAGATGGATCAAGGACCTGGATGTTAGACCAGAAACTATCAAAACACAGAGGAAAACACTGGTGGAACACTTTCCCACCTAAACCTCAAGGACATCTTTGATGATTCAAACCCAACTGCAAGGAAGACTAAAACAAATCAAATCAATGGGACTACATCAAATTGAAAAGCTTCAGCACAGCCAAAGAAACCATCACACAAACAAGGAGACCCCTCACAGAATAGGAGAAGATCTTCACATGCCATACATCAGACAAGAGACTAATCACCAAAATATACAAAGAGCTCAGCAACCTTAGCAACAAAAAAAGCAAATGACCCCATCCAAAAATGGGCAGAGGATATGAACAGAACATTCACTACAGAAGAGATCCAAAAGGCTAATAAACATATGAAAAATTGCTCCAGGTCGCTGAATATCAGAGAAATTAAAATAAAGACAACATTGAGATACCACCTCATCCCCCCCCCTCCCGTGAGAATGGCATACATTAAAAAGGACAGCAGCAACAAATGCTGGAGAAGTTGTGGGGAGAGAAGAACCCTTCTGCACTGCTGGTGGGAATGTAAATTGGTCCAGCCTCTGTGGAGAGAAGTCTGGAGAACTCTCACAAGGCTAGACATAGACCTTCCTTATGACCCAGTAATTCCTCTCCTAGGGATATACCCCAAGGACTCTGTAATACCCAACCAAAAAGATAGGTGTACACCTATGTTCATAGCAGCACAATTTGTAATAGCTAAAACCTGGAAGCAATCCTGGTGCCCAACAACAGATGAATGGCTGAGAAAGTTGTGCCATATATACACAATGGAATACTACACAGCTATTAAGAACAATGAACCCACCTTCTCTGACCCATCTTGGACAGAGCTAGAAGGAATTAAGTGAGCTTAATTATGTTAAGTGAGAAAGACAAAAGACAAGTATGGAATGATACCACTCATAAACAGAAGTTGAGAAAGAAGAACAGAAAGGGAAACTCAAAGCAGGATTTGACTGAGTTTGGAAATCTCTGGATTTAAGGTGAGGGTGGATATTCAACTTCACTGGGTGTGGGAGGAGGTGGGAGGATGGGATTGAACAGTTTTTTGATGGTGGGAATGGTGTATATGTACACTCCTATTAGCTTATAGTCATATAAATCACTATTTAATTAATATAAGAGGGGGAAAATTGATTGACTGTCTCAAACTTTTTAATGCACAGACCATAGGCTGCATCTTTGAAATGTTGACTCTCTTAAAAGCTTAGACCAGGGAGAACAGAAGCAACTAGTGCCATTACTCTATAAGACACACCTATATACAAATAATGTCAAAGGACATAAATTATGGTGGTGTTGTGTTATGATACAGCAAATCCTAACAAAGGGCTTTTCAAAGTTAACCCAATTGCCAAATAATTTGATTACAGCACTATCTATTGCCTTCTTAAACCCTAAGACAGCAGGAATCTTCTGCTTCCTCTATACAGCCTATATTTCTCCCAGTCCTGGAACCTCTATGGTGGGGCTCACTTTCCTGCATGCCTCTCTCAATTCATACCAAATGATATTGCATCTGTTGATCCTAACCTAATCAACGCAACGAGTACCACCTCAGCATGCTACACTTCAGACTGTGTCCAGAGATAATCTGGTGTGGAATGTCAACCCTTCAGTCTCAATACTCAGGTGAGAGCTTTCTTTTCATAGTATTCTCTAATTCCATTTTAGGTGGTTCACTTCCTAGCAAAGTCCCAAAACCTAGATATAGACCAGGTCCCATGAGATAGGGCGTATGTTCACAAGTATCCATGAATTATGGAAAAATATATACCTGAAAGCAGAAGTGCACAATAGTCTGCAGTGAGTCAGTATAAGCAGCAAGAAAGTAGAAAGACCTAAAAAGACACCATAAAGTTTATAATGAAATAGTGTCTACTTAGACTTAGATAACCTCCTCAACTACATCCTATTACACTTTCCTTACTTACTCCAAAGCTAACCTTATCCAAGGTTACAAAAGGACTACAAAAGCTGAATAAGGGCAAGACAGGCATACTTTAAAATTTTTTTATTTATAAAAAGAAAACATTGGGGAGTTGGTCAGTAGCACAGCGGGTTAAGCGCACGTGGCACGAAGCGCAAGGACTGGCATAAAGATCCGGGTTCGAGACCCCAGCTCCCCACCTGTAGGGGAGTCGCTTCACAGGCAGTGAAGCAGGTCTGCAGTTGTCTATCTTTCTCTCTCCCTCTCTGTCTTCCCCTCCTCTCCAGTTCTCTCTGTCCTAACAACAATATCAATAACAACAACAGTAATAACTACAATAACAATAAAAAGGTCAACAAAAAGGAAAATAAATAAATTAAAAATAAATAAGTAAATAAAAAAAGGAAACATTGATTAAACCATAGGATAAGAGGGGTACAACTCCACACAATTCCCACCACCAGAACTCTGTATCCTATCCTCTCCCCAGATAGTTTTCCTATTCTTTATCCCTCTGGGAGTATGGACCCAAGGTCATTATGGGATGCAGAAGGTGGGAGGTCTGGCTTCTGTAATTGCTTCTCCGCTGAACATAGGTGTTGGCAGGTTGATCCATACCCCCAGCCTGTCTCTCTCTTTCCCTAGTGGGGAAGGGCTCTGGGGAAACAGAGCTCCAGGAAACATTGGTGAGGTTGTCTGTCCCGGGAAGTCTGGTCAGTATCCTGCTAGCATCTGGAACCTGGTGGTTGAAAAGAGAGTTAACATACAAAGCCAAACAAATTGTTGATCAATCATGGACCTAAAGGCTGGAATAGTGCAGATGAAGTGTTGGGGGTCCTCTATTTTATAGATAGCTGGTAGGCATATTTTAGTTATATTCCAAAGGGCCTGTGGCTATACTAATGTTTTGTTTTTTTCCCCCTGAGCCTGAAATCTGATATGCCAGTGGACCTGAGTTATTGTCTAGGGAGATGATGTCATGGCTGGCAGAAGACCAGAAAGCTGTATCAGGGAAGAGAGTAGCTCCCTAATATGGGGAAGGGGTATAAATACTGAAGACTGGCATACTTTAACGATGATTCTGTAGTCATTATCGGGCCACTCAATCAGATGGGAACCTAGTTGGGGAGTCCTAAGATTCCCAAACAGACATAAGGGGCCTAGATCTCAAGTAGATCCCTTTCTCCATTGTTACTGGTCATCTCTTTCAGGAACAACACAATAGACTTCTCTGTAGGTCCCCATAGGACCTTGCCCTCAATGGGGATCAACAATGGTAGAGAATGTTCCATCCTCCAAGGGAGGCTGGACAACATACTCTATCTTCCACCTGAGGAAGATGGGTCCTGAAATTGGGGCAGCTTGGAATGTTCCTACTCATGACCACAGAATGGGAGCTCATATCTATAAAGATGCAGAGGTTACATAGGCTCCTAAGCTGAATATGGGCTCCAGATGACATCAAATTGATGGGGTTTATAGTCCACAATATTTATACACCTTTCCCATATTTGGGAGCTACTCTCTTTCCTGATCCAGTTTTCTAGTCCTTTTTCCAGCCATGACATCATCTCCCCAGAAAATAACTTAGATCTACCTGCATATCAGATGTCAGGATCAGGAAAAAAAAAAAAAGCTAGTGTAGTCATGGGCTCTTTGGAATATAACTAAAATAGGATTACTAACTATCTACAAAATGGGAACCCCCCAACTCTTCATCTGAACTATTCCAGCCTTTAGGTTCACAATTAGTCAACAATTTTTTTGGCTCTATATGTTAACTCTTTTTTCAGCCACCAGGTTCCAGATGCTAACGTAATGCCAACTGGACTTCCCTGGACAAACGACCCCACCAATTTGTCCTGGAACCCTGCTTTCCCAGAGCCCTTCCCCACTAGAGAAAGAAAGACAGGCTGGGAGTATGGATCAACTGCCAAAACGTCCATGTTCAGCGGGGAAGCAATTACAGAAGCCAGACCTTCAACCTTCTGCACCCCATAATGACCCTGGGTCCATACTCCCAGAGGGTTAAAGAATAGGAAAGGTGTTAGGGGAGGGGATGGGATACAGAGTTCTGGTGGTGGGGATTGTGTGGAGTTGTACCCCTTTTATCCTATGGTTCTTGTGTTTCCTTCTTATAAATAAAAAAAAAAACAGTACTGAATTTGAAAAAAAAACTTTCTTCTTTTTCTTTCTTTCCTTCCTTCCTTCCTTCCTTCCTTCCTTCCTCCTTCCTTCCTTCCTTCCTTCCTTCCTTCCTTCCTTCCTTCCTTCCTTCCTTTCTTTCTTTCTTTTTCTTTCTTTCTTTCCAGGCCTTAGCAGGATTTTGCTTGAGAAAGTCCAGTCTGAAGTATCTGAAAGGGCCCAAAACAAAATGGATTAAAGACTCCACATATATTCCTGCCAAAATGCTTTAAAAGTCAGAGGGTATCTGAGAGGAGGGAGCCTGCCTAACACCCATGACATTAAGAGAGGGAAAGCGAATAGCAGGAGGCATTTTCTCTTAATGCCACAGCCAAGAGCTCTCATCTGTGAAGATGAGGAGATTTGGGGCTCATCTCTTAGCTGGCAGCTGGTGTTGAGACAGTGGCCTGGTGAGGCTGTCTGGTTCTAGGAGACGAGAGAGAATACACCAGGGCACCAGCCTGGAGCTTGCTTAGTCATGGGCCTACCTTCCACCCCACACTCTGCCACCCCCTAGTGGCCTGATGAGCTTCTTGTAGCCATTTTTCCCTCCGCTTCTCAAGAGTAAGTCATTTTCTCAGGATACCTCAGGGAACCATCCTTCTGCGGGCCACTGGCCCATCTGTGTCCTGTATTCACTTTCCACCTAGCTGTAGGCCAGAGAGGGAAGGTGAGGCCCAGAGGCCCAGGCTGACAGGTGCCCAAAGGGGGTCCACCAGCATGTCAACCTGGGCATAGCTCACAGCTGGTGGGACAACCTCACAAACCCAGCCAGCAGAGTGCAGGCACCCACAAAATTCAGGGAGGGAGAGGTCAGTAGTGAGGCTAAGTGGCCTCACTGACCAAGGAAAGCTGCAGTTAGCCTTTGGCTGGAGAATACCCGGATGAGACATTTATGAGGCACTCTCACTAGCTGCTTGGTGTATTATTTCACCCAGCTGCTGTAACTCTCCATCTACAGATGTGAAAAGTGGGGTTTGCAGAAATGAGCTAATGAATCAACAAAAACCCAGCTCTCACCCCAGCCCTGGGTGTGAACTAGGGAATAATAACACCTCCTCAGTCCACACTGGGGAGACTTCACAGCCTGGTTTCCCAGGCCCCCAGGCCGCACCCCTCCCCACCCCCCACCCCTAGCACCCAGCAGCAGGTAATTGGAGCTGCCAGATTCCAGAAATCAAAGTGGGCCAGCAGCAAAGCTCACAGGGAAAGAGTGCTGGCTGCCATGTTCATGACCCAGGTTCCAGCCCAGTTCCCACCACATCAAAGAAAACTCTGGTTCTATGGTATTTTCACTCTCTCTCCCTCTGCTTCATCTCTCTCTACACATATATCTGAAATAGTTTGCTCAGAGTGGTGAAGTCCAGGTGATGACAAAAAGGAAAAATAAAAATAAAAAAAGAATTAAATTCGCTTTCCAAAGGAAAGCGAAAACAAACCCATGCCCTAAAGCTTCTTTCCTAGCAGAAGGATGGAGACCCAGTAAAGTGTTGTGCCCAGATGTTCAAGTCCCGATCTCACGCAAGGAAGACCAGACTCACATGCAATAGCAAGGGCCTTTATTAGCAAGCTCAAGCTTGGGCCTCCAACACCCTTACACGCAAGGGGAGACTGAGTCTGCGACCCCATACATTTTTTTGTTTCATCTTTTTATAGGTACACACATGTGGGGGGTGGGGGTAGTACAAGAATAAGGAGCATTGTGGTTTGTGGGTTAACGAACAAAAGTTCTCAACATTTGAAACTCAGGCACTTTCCCAATCGTTTCTGGTTGAGCTCAGGCTGGTGTTATCTTGTGGTTTTTCCAGTAACTCTGGGTGAGGCTGCGGTCAGACCTAACATGGTGGTTTTGACTAACATGGTGGTTTTGACAAAATGGAGTTACTCTAGCTCTTATGACTCTATCATTCCCCCCTTTTCTTATGTTACTTTGTAGCCCAATCATAGGCCTAGCTCAGTTTCTGCTAGTGGCTGGTATTGGGTTTTTCCCGGGTTAGGTTAGGCTGGGAGGCATTGATAGCTTCAAAGGTGGATACTATGAGGTTCCAGAGAGGACTGGGAGGTGGCCTGGCTGGTTCGCTCAGAGGGGAGAGTTGTATACTAGGGGCAGAGATGTTTGGGGAACCCTCAGTGCCCTCAATCTTAGCCCTGGAAGTGGGTCTTACAGCGGAGCTCGATGGGGGGGCCAAAATAGGGTTGGGACCTATGGATACTGTGATCTGGGGGTCTAGGACTCTTTGGACTTGTAACCTGAGAGTAAATAAGACCCCAGGGTCGGCCCCACTTGCATACAACCACAGGCCCCAAGTCTTTCCCATCTCCCACTGAGCCTTTTTTCCCTGATTAGTGAACTTGAGGATTACTAGGTTGCACTTTCCTCCTGGTGTGCCGCCTGGAGCGGGGGAAGCATGGCAGCCCCCCACCCCCGTTGACCTAAATGGTACCACCCAGATCCCGGGGTTTTATAATCTCCATACCTAATGATGGTGATGAGGTCATCTTTTGATGGGGGCTGCCAAGAGATGTAAGCGGTAGAGACACACGACCAAGGGAGTCAGGCTGTAGCGCAGCGGGTTAAGCGCAGGTGGCGCAAAGCACAAGGACCGGCAGAAGGATCCCCGTTTGAACCCCGGCTCCCCACCTGCAGGGGAGTCGCTTCACAGGCGGTGAAGCAGGTCTGCAGGTGTCTATCTTTCTCTCCTCCTCTCTGTCTTCCCCTCCTCTCTCCATTTCTCTCTGTCCTATCCAACAATGACAACAACAATAATAACTACAACAATAAAACAACAAGGGCAACAAAAGGGAATAAATAAAATAAATATTTATAAAAAAAAAAAAGAGACACACGACCAGGCAACACAGTCAAAGTCCCCGTGTCCTTCACAGGTCTTAATATGGTCCCTGCCCAAATGTTCAGGTCAGATATAGAAGTAATGCTGTCTCAATCCCGCTCTGTAGCCCAGCCCAGGGTGAGCACAGCCATACCAATAGGAGTTGTATTGGTCTGGTTCCCAGTCCAAGCCCACCAGATCACTGAGATCAAAAACCAAGTCCGGAAACCAGGTTCCCACAGGATGTAGTCCAGAGGTAGCGTTGATCACCACTCCAGTGGCGGTATTAGTGAGTATCCAATTGAGGTTCAAAGGGGCATGATAGGCAACGGTAGCCGGGGTGGAGATCAGGATGCCCAAGAGAGAGAGAACCTGCAGAGTCATGAGCGAAGCAGCCAGAGCTTGAGTGGGTGCTTGGGGACTGACTCAAGTCGCCAGCCATTTAGTCTTGAATTCTCCCGCCTCTGCTGCACGAAAGTGGGTGTGGTGAATCCACGGCAATTGGCGTGACCAAGATGATGGTGTAGGGTCCCTTCCACCTGGGTTTGAAAGTTTCTTTATGTGGCGTTTCACCAGGACTGAGTCACCAGGCTGGAAGGGGTGAGGGTCTGGAGGGGGTGCAGCCTCATATATGGCTTTTGGTCTAGGCCATATATTTTTATGGGCACGGGCTATTATCTGCAAAGAGTTGGACAAATCTTGATCATTAAAGTCAGCAAGCAAGTCTGATTTTAAGGCAGGAATTATAGGAGGGGGCCAGCCAAACATAATCTCATATGGGGTCAACTTAGCTGTGTAGGGGGTATTTCTAACCAGATAGAGGGTAAAAGGGAGGAGAGTTACCCAGTCTACGCCAGTCTCCATGGTCAATTTAGTTAAGGTGTCTTTTAAAGTTCTATTCATCCTTTCTACCTGTCCTGAACTCTGGGGCCTTATAGGTACAGTGTAATTTCCATTTTACCCCAGTAGCACTTACCAGACTCTTGGTTACCTGGGAGACGAAAGCCAGGCTGTTATCTAAATTCAGCTGTATGGGCATATCAAACCTGGGTAAGATTTCTTCCAGTAGTTTCTTTATTACTGTTTGTGCCATCTATCTCTTTGTTGGAAATGCTTCAGTCTACCCTGAAAAGGTATCTATAAACACTAACATATATTTATAGCCATATTTTCCTGGTTTTACCTTGGTAAAGTTGACCTCCCAATAGGTTTCAGGTCTGGTTCCCCTTTCTCTACTACTGGGGGCTTGCTTATGAAGACGAGCGTTTGTAAGCTGGCAGGTTTTGCAGTTTTTGATAATTTCTTCAGTTATTTGTCCCCTGCTGAGGATTATCAGGTTGGTCTCTCTTAGAAGCTCAGACATTTTGGTGTGACCTAGATGAGCAGTCTGGTGGATATGTTGGAGCAGTTGCCTCCCTAGCGACTGGAGTAGTATCAAGCCGCCGTCGTCTGTCGTCCACCAGTTTCCTCGTTTGTCAGCCAATGGCAACTTTTTCATCTGGAGATTGTCTTCTGGAGTATATTTTGGTTTGTCAGGCAAGGTCAGTTCCCTGGGATCTGGCAAGCAAAGCGCTAGCTCGGCTGTTATTTCTAAAGCTGCCTTTTTGGCGGTGATGTAGGCTAGGCGGTTGCCCTGCACTATGAGGCTCTCGCCCTTTTGATGCCCTAGGCAGTGTATAATGGCCACTCTTTGTGGCATCCAGATGGCCTCAAGTAAGTTTAGGATCTCTTGTTAGTTTTTTATAGACTTTCCCTCAGCAGTCAGAACCCCCTCTCCTTGTAAATAGCCCCATGTATGTGAGCCGTGACAAAAGCCTAGCGGCTGTCTGTATAGATGTTAAGTCTTTTACCTTTTCCCATCTGTAGTGCCTTTGTGAGTGCAATCAGCTCAGTCTTCTGGGGTGATGTTATCATAGCCAGCAGCTGTTCCCGGTTTAACCCTTTTCAAAGCGTCTTCCAGTTCAGACAGTGTAAAGGGAGAGAGTTTTGGAGATGGACAAGATAACTGGAAGTGGGATGACCACTCATGGGAAATTTCTCTTTTCCAGACTGGGTCGATCTTAGCACGTCCAACTTGAGTTAGGTGACTGGCCACTGAGTTTGGAGATACGGGAGGATGGGAGATGGGAGGGGGTTGGCTACCGGCACCCAGTCTGTGAAGAAGCTTCCAGGCCTTCCTACTTGAGTGGGTGAAGTTCAGACTTTCCGTGAGTTGTTGCCAGCGGGCTTGGCGTGCTGCATCCAGGGAGGCAATGAGATGGTCAGCCACATCTGGGTCGCCTGACTCATCATACTGCTTTAGTATTTGCTCGTATTCAGCATCAAGACAAGGCGTATAGTTAGCACGTCTCCCACGAGGAATGGCTTGGGAAGCTGCTTTGAAGATGGCTTGGCGGAAGCGCCTGTAGGAATCTTCAGAGGGGATAGAGTTAATTGGAATTGCAGGAATAGATTTGTTGGTAAGATCACTGAATAGACGCCAGTTTGCTTTCTGAAAGTTCCATCTTAGTTTCTCCGAGCACAGAATCAGTGGGAGCTGGAGACCAATGTGGATGATAGCTGGGCGGTGATGACTGTGCGGGAAGATCTTGAGAACTTGTCTCGTTGCGGGAAAAGTTTGGCCGTTGACTGTGCTAATCCAGCACAGGTCGGGTGACGAGTCTTTATTCCATCTAGCACTGTGAAAAGAGCCTGGCTGTTTGGGATTGTATAATAGGGAGAGGTCATTCGCTGAAGCCCAGTCGGCTAAGATAGAGCCATCAGCACGAGTGGAGGATTATCCCCAGTCTTGGTGATGACTATTAAAGTCTCCAACGTAAATGGCTGAGTGATCCGGGCTAGGCAGGACCTCATTATCCCATGAGGCACTGGGAGGCTTATATACGTTGACGAGCTGAATAGTTCCAATAGTAATGGAGTCTGATAACATCACCCCAGAACTCATTCTTAACCTGGGTCCCGCGGCAAAGAAGTGGCTCGCTTCATTCCTGTCCCACATCTTGGAATCTGAGTCTATGCCCAAAGTTTGGCATCGTGCGAAGATTATAGTGGTTTTGAAACCAAAGAAAGACCCAACACTGGCTGCCAGCTATAGATCAATTTCTCTCCTCTCTGTGTGTTACAAACTCCTTGAGAGTCTGCTTCTGTCATGTATTTCTCCTCTTACAGAGAAATTCCTATCACCCGCCCAAGCTGGTTTCCGCCCAGGAAGATCTACCTGCGAACAAGCCCTGGCCCTCTCAACTTACATTGAAAATGGATTCCAGAAGAATTTAAAGATGGGTGCTGTCTTTGTTGATCTCACAGCAGCCTATGACACAGTCTGGCACCGTGGTCTCCTAGTCAAGATCTCAAGATGCCTGCCTCCATGGGTGGCCAACACTATATTGTTTCTTCTCCAAAACAGAAGATTCCGGGTGCATCTGGGTGACAAGTCTAGCAGATGGAGACTTGTCTCAAGTGGCCTCCCCCAGGGCTCTGTTCTGGCTCCTATGCTATTTAATATTTACATCAATGACCTCCCAGAAACTTCTTCAAGGAAGTTCATCTATGCCGATGACATCTGCTGTGCAACTCAGGCATCCAAGTTCGACATCCTCGAGGAAACACTCATGAAAGACATGTCTCTGATATCTGATTACTGTAAAAAATGGCGACTAATCCCTAGCACTGCAAAAATGGTATCATCTGTTTTCCATCTACACCATGCCTCGGCCTCGCGTGAGCTTAATGTGTAGCTTGGCGATACGAGAATCCGGCATGAAGCCCAGCCAGTCTATCTTGGCGTTACTCTCGATCGCACTCTGTCATTTCACGAACATCTCATAAAAACTGCAGCAAAGGTGGGCTTCACGAACATCTCATAAAAACTGCAGCAAAGGTGGGCTTCACGAACATCTCATAAAAACTGCAGCAAAGGTGGGCGCGAGGAATCACATCATTGCAAGACTGGCCAGCTCCTCATGGGGCGCGAGCGCTTCCACACTACGATCATCCTCTCTGGCATTATGCTATTCCACTGCAGAATACTGTGCCCCAGTATGGTTCCGTAGCCCCCATGTCCACTTGGTCGATTCTAAATTATATTCCTCCATGAGGATAATTTCTGGAACCATCCGTTCCACCCCGGTTCCATGGCTGCCAGTTCTTAGCAACATCGTCCCGCCAGATATTCGTCGGGATGCGGCATCATCTAAGTTCATTTCCCACGTCTACGCTCGACCGGACCTGCCAATATACGCGGATATCTTCGCCCACCCTGTCTAACGCTTGACATCTCGTCACCCAATCTGGTCCCCTATGCCTACACTGAACTTCTCTGTTCCAGTCTCTTGGAAACAGAGTTAGCAGTCAGCTGAGGTAAAGAACAAACACCTCATCACAGACCCCTGCAAGCGTCAACCCGGCTTTGACCTAGCACGTTATGATTGGGCCCTCCTCAATCGCTATGGAACAGGCCATGGCCGGTGCGTGGCTATGTTCCACCGCTGGGGAGCCAGAGACGACCCGAACTGCCCCTGCGGCTACAGACAGACTATGACCCACATAGTCAATGACTGCCACCTCTCCAGATTCAAAGGAGGTCTCGAAACTTTACATCAGGTTCAACCTGATGCTGTTGACTGGCTACGGAAGAAGGGCAAATGCTAGAAGAAGAAGTCTTCTGGGCTGAAGTCCCCGCAGGCAGCGCAGGTAGCGCAGGCAGCCATACAACCTCCTGTTCTGTGGTGACAGCTGCTCCCGCATACCTGACCCCATCTTTGACAAAACTGCTCTCATCAGTGTACCAGTCAACTTCAGCTCCATTCAGGGGCTGGTGTCTCAAGTCCTCCCAGAGACTGGCAGCATGGCTCAAGATTTCTGAGCAGTCATGGAAGGGAGCGTCCAGCTCTGGGTCAGGAAGCAGTGTGGCTGGATTCAAGGAAGTGCTGGGTAAAAACTGGATATGAGGAGGGTTTAGTAACAGGCTCTGATAATGGGTCAATCGAGCACTGCTGATCCATCTGTCTGGAGGCTGCTGGAGGACTCCTTCTATAGCGTGGGGTGTAGTCACAATCAGTCTCTTCCCCAAAGTTAATTTTTGGCATCTTTAGTCAGCATGGCAGCAGCAGCAATGATGCGGAGACATGATGGCCACCCTGCCTCTATGGGGTCTAGTTTTTTTGATAGGTAAGCTACTGGCTGATTCCAGGGTCCTACTGTTTGTGTTAGGACTCCTTTGGCTATGCCTTTCCGTTCATCTACATACAAATGGAACAGTTTAGTGACTTCCCATAGCCCCAGTGCTGATGCTGACAGAAGGACATGTTTTAGCTGCATAAAAGCACTATCTTGAGCCTCTGTCTATTCAAAGGGTTGTCCCTCTCTAGTGGCCTTGTACAGAGGTTTCGCTATCTCAGCGAAGTTAGCTATCCACAGTCTGCAATATCCCACCGACCCCAGAAACTCTCTCACCGCACGTCGGGTAATGGGGGTGGGTAACTTAAGCACAGTCTCTTTTCTTGGTTCAGATAGCCACTGTTGTCCATTCTGAAGGACATACCTCAGATAAGTTACTTTCTCTTGGCATATCTGGTGTTTGACCAGTCCCATTCCCCCGGTTTCGGCCCACGCAAGTGGGAACATATCTTTCCAGATCATCATTGTAGGAGGGGGTTCTGTGGGGCTGGGCCCTGGGTAGAGTCTATATTCATCCACTAGGTTCAAGGTGAGGACAGGGATTGGAGCTTGGCTATTAGTCATAACCACCGGTCCTTGGGGTTGGAACGTGATGGTGGCTCCCAACTTGGTAAGCAAGTCTCTCACCAGAAGAGGGTAGGGGCACTTGGGGATCAGCATAAAGGAATGAGATACCTGTCCCTTCCCCAAGTCCACAGTTCTCCAGGTGGTCCAAGAATATTGTTTCATGTCAATCACACCCCGCACCCAGGACTTTTGCTTAGATAACTTTCCCAAGGATTGAGTCAGCACGGAATGTTGTGCTCCTGTGTCTACTAGAAAACTGATAGGCTTCCCCTCCAATTTTAGTGTTACCCTGGGTTCGGGGAGGGGGCTCGAACCCCGTCAGCCCTAATTGCTAAGATCCTCTAGTTCTAGGATCTTGGTCTTCTTTCTCCCCGTGTTTCTCTCTCTTTTATGTTTCTTGGGGCATTCCCTTGCCCAGTGGCCCATTTCTTTACAATAGGCACATTGGTTTCTGAGGAGTCTCTTTTCTCCTTCCCTGGGGAGCCCTCCATCCTTTTCATACCTTTGGGGAGTTTCTGATTTTTCCTCCTTCCATCAAGGACATTCCACAGTGGCAGCCAAGAGTACCTTAGTGAGGTTGCAGGTCTGGCAATTGCTGGTTGCTGCCATGGTTCACAACTGCCTTTCTTCAGGTGTTTCTTGGTTATTGAAGACTTTTTCTACCACCTGCAGCAGTTCCTGCAAGGACTTGTCTGCCAGTCTATCTATTTTTTTGTAGCTTTTTCCGTTTATCAGGAGCAGCTTGGTTTACAATGGCCATAATGGCTGACTTGTTCTCAGGGCCCTCGGGGTCAAGAGGAGTAAACATATGGTAAGCCTCCATAATTCTAAGAAGGCAGCTGGGCTTTCTGTCTTTTCCTGTTGCACACTATTAACCTTGGCCAAATTAGTGGGTCGGCGAGCTGCCACCCGGAGACCCCCCCATTAGAGTCTGGCGACAGACCCGTAGCCTCTCCTTACCTTTCAGTGAGTTAAAATCCCAACTTGGTCTAGTTAAGGGGAAACCCGTATCTATCAGGGTAGGGTTCAGGGTAGGGTTCCCATCGGTGCCCGGCATGAGTTTTCATGCTTCGGTGAGGATCCGTTGTCTCTCCTCAATAGTAAAGAGAATCTGCAAAAGCTGTTGACAGTCATCCCAAGTTGACTGATGAGTAAAAATAACAGTCTAATAAGTCAATAAGGGCGGCTGGTTTATCTGAAAACTTGGGATTCTGCATTTTCCAGTTACAGAGGTCACTAGTGGAGAAGGGCCAATACTGTATTAGTTGTTCTCCATCATCCCCCACATGCCCCATGGCCTGGAGCAGCAGAGCCACTGACTGGGCTGCCCGAGCTCTTGTGTGACCTCCCAGGATCCTGGACCCAGAGCTGCCCAGTGCGTCCGCTTTCGACTCTACTGGGTCTCCCGCAACAGATCAGAGACATACAGAGAAAGTAGGTACCTGAAAAATACTAACCGGTTCTGCTGGCTCAGTGAAGCTGGCGTTCCCGTCATGAGATGGGGATCCCGGAAGAGCCCCCAAATGTTGTGCCCAGATGTTCAAGTCCCGATCTCACGCAAGGAAGACCAGACTCACATGCAATAGCAAGAGCCTTTATTAGCAAGCTTAAGCTTGGGCCACCGACACCCTTACATGCAAGGGGAGCGTGAGTCCGTGACCCCATACATTTTTTTGTTTCATCTTTTTATAGGTACACAAAGGTAGGGGTAGTACAAGAATAAGGAGCATTGTGGTTTGTGGGTTAACGAACAACAGTTCTCTACGTTTGGAAACTCAGGCATTTTCCCAATCTTTTTTGATTGGTCGGGGTCGGGGTGGTGTTATCTTGTGGTTTTTCCAGTAACTCTGGGTGAGGCTGGGGTCAGACCTAACATGGTGGTTTTGACAAAATGGAGTTATTCTAGCTCTTCTGACTCTATCAAAAGCAGGCTCCCTCTCTCTCTCATCTGCCTTGATTCTAGCTCTTCTGACTCTATCAAAAGCAGGCTCCCTCTCTCTCTCATCTGCCTTGAGAGGGCCTGGGAATAAATCACTCTGGGACCCACCACATTCCAGCTTCTCAGTGAGCAGGCAGCCTCAGGTCTAACTCCACACGTCCAAAAGCAGAGTCCAAATGCAAGAGCTAAGAAACTTGGGCACGACGCAATGAAATGAAATGGCGAGATGCACTTAGGGAGATGCACGGTCACTCAACAAAGGACTAAAACAATTCCAAGTGCTCCACAGACTTCAAGATAAGCGCCTTAGCCCTGTTTTATTGAAATGACAAAGATGAAATGTTAGAGGAGAGTGGAAAATGCCAGATGTTCCAGTTTAAAGGACCCAGGCTTTCTGAGCGTGACCTTCTTGCTGTTATTCTTTCCTTTTCTGTGTCTACTCCATTTTATTAAAAATGTGTGTGCTTGGAGTTAGTGGTTCTTAAGAAGGCATCCTGCAAGTAAGAGGAAGTCCAGAAATTCTGTTTTGTCAATATTCCAGTGTAAAAACTCTCCCTTCTCTATGTGTTGTGTGATAGGGCCAAAGATAGGGACTATTACCATTAAAATTATGATTAGTGTTGGAGAGACAGTATAGTGGATATGCAAAAGGTTTTTATGCCTGAGTCTCTGAGGTCCTACATTCAATCCCCAGGGCCACCATATGCCAGAAGCAAATAGTGCTTTGGTTTAAAAAATGAAATAGGGAGTCAGGCAGTAGCGCGGCGGGTTAAGTGCACATGGTGCAAAGCACAAAGACTGGTGGAAGGATCCTGGTTCGAGCCCGGCTCCCCACCTGCAGGGGAGTCGCTTCACAGGCGGTGAAGCAGGTCTGCAGGTGTCTATCTTTTTCTCCCCCTCTGTCTTCCCCTCCTCTCTACATTTCTTTCTGTCCTATCTAACAACAATGACATCAATAACAACAACTACAACAACAATAAAAAAAAAAACAAGGGCAACAAAAGGGAAAATAAATTTTTTTTTAAAAGATGACATAAAAGTGAGCCAGGCAGTGGTGCACCTGGTTGAGCACACACGTCACTATCTTAAGGACACACCCCCACCCCCACCCCACCTTCAGGGGGAATGCTTCACAGTGAAGCAAGTAATAATGCAGGTATCTGTCTCTTCCTGTTTATCACTCCATTCCTTCTTGATTTTTCTCTGTAGTATCAAAAAAGGAAAAATGGCTACCTAGAGAGGTTGGACTTGTGACACAGGCATCAAGCCCCTGTGATAGTCCTTGTAGCAATTATATATATAAAGAATAGCTTAATTGGAAAATAATTTTTAAAATCTACAAAAGCTCAGAAATGATAATACATCGACATGAGTGGCCAGGGAGGTAGTTCAGCAGCAGAGTGCAAGACTTTTATGTGTGAGGCCCTGGGTGTGATCCCTGGCACCACCTATGCCAGAACAATGCTCTGCTCCTCTCATAAAATCAGCCAATCTGCCTTAAAAAAAATATATGAAATGTCTATGTGAACTGAAGCCACTTTTTTTTTTTTTTTTTGAGCAATGCAACAGATTATCAACAGTTCCTCAGTTATCACTTTCCCCTGACCAGAGCCTTGCGTGCAGTGGCAGAAAAGACAGTATGTGAGTTGCCCTCAGGCCCTTTCTCCTTCCTGATTCCTGGGCTCATGGAACTGACCCCTCCCAGGTCAGGAAGCCTGCTGACAGCCACATCAGGCCTCTCTCTGCTTCCTCCATGCTAGAGCCCAGCACGCTGTTTGTAAGTGACACAGGTATACTGGATCCCTTTCCTTGGCACACCAGGTCTGGAGCCCCTGAAGCTGGGGATCAAACTCAGGACTACAAGCTTGCAAGCCTCACAGCCTCATCACTGTGCCACGTCCTAGTGTGCCCAGTATCCGCTGGGTGAGACCCTGTGGACAGGAATCACACCTGACCTACCTACCTCCCCTGTGGCTGGAGTGTGAGAGGTTCCTGATGAACAGAAACAAGGATTCCCTAGCCAGTTAACCTGCGCAGGAAAACAAAGCCAACTACACCCCAGGGGGCTGATTTAAGTATAAAAGCTACTGCCCTCCTTCCCCAACAGCTTGTAATGACTCAGAGTATAGGAGGCAGGAAGCCCAGCAGCCCCTGCAGGTAGGCCCATTCACCAGCAGGCAGAGAGGGCCAGATGCCAGGCAGGAAGGAGCTCAAACTAGCTCCCCTTGTACAGAAATGCCCTCCATCCCATGCTGCCAGGACGAGGCTGGCCATCAGCAAGCCCACCAGCATCACAGACCTCAGGTGCCAAGCAGTAAGCATCGTGAGAGAGCTAATATGTTACTATGCTCAAGGACCCAGGTTCAAGCCCCTAGTCCCCCCTATAGGGAGGAAGCTTGCTTATGGAGCTCAGCTCTGGCTTATGGAGGTACTGGGGTCTGAACTTGAGACCTAGGAGCCTCAGGCACAAGATTCTTTTGCATAACCATTATGCTATTTCACCAGCCCAATAACTTTTTTAATGCAAGTTTTGGGGTTATTTCAAATTCTTGGGCCACCATAAACAGCCAGATTGGTAAAAGCTGGCAGAGATAAAGGCAGAAGGCAACATGTGCAAGGAATGGTCCCCACCCCTGCCAGGCTGGGGGGGGGGGGGCTCAGAGCAGTTTGAAACAGGCCTGGGGACAGGGGGTGGTGGTGGTGGCAGGTACTTAGGACTTAAAAAAAGAAAAAAGCATTTATTTACTAACACCTGGGGACAGGGGCACGGTGGTGGCAGGTACTTAGGACTTAAAAAAAGAAAAAAGCATTTATTTATTAACACAATAATGATGGAGAGAGGGAGAGCGAGAAGGAGAGGGGGAGGGTGGATGGAGAGAGAGAGAGAGAAAACACTAGAGCATCACTATGGTATACACAAAACTAGGGGTTGAACTCAAAACCTCATATTCCCCAGTGCAACACTCTAACCACTTGGCCACCTCCCAGGTTGCTGTCCAAGAAGTTTGAAGCATGGCTTAGGGGCAAGTAAGTAAAGAACTTGGAAGAAAGAAATAATTTTTGCAAAGTCTGTGGTGTGGGAGGCCCCAGGGCAGGATGTCAGTTGTTACAGCTGGAAGAGGGAGAGCAGAATGAGTGTGTGTATAATCACCTATACCTTACCCCCTAGGATGCCCCAACAACTAACTAGCCCCCAGGGATCCTCCCTTTATTCGCCTGCTCCTTCTCCTTCTTCTTCTTCTTCTTCTAGCGTTTGCCCTTCTTCTGTAGCCAGTCAACAGTGTCAGGTTGAGCCTGCAGGCAGGCCTCTAACACACCTCCAAACATCCCTTCCCTCCTACCCTTCCCTGCCTCAATCCCCCCTCCCTGTGGCCACCGAGACTTTCAGCTGCCTCCTCATTTCCAGAAGTGATAAACATATGCTCGTGTTTCCATTTGCAAGTTTTTGATTATCTGCCTGCCACTGCCACTGCCACTGCCAAATTGCCCGTTTTTGATTCTAGTCATTTTTTACTTCTCCAAGCAGTGCTTGGAAATGCCTCAAGGGCCTGGGCTACAGAGGGCGGGGGAAGGCTGTCTGGCTGCCTCTTTGGCCTAGGGCAAGGCAAGGGCAGGAGTCCCAAATATTATGTAGGCTGTGGGCTGTCCTGGAAAGGCTCTGACCCCCGGCAATGCCCGCCCTCCTGCAGCAGCTGAGCCCAGATTGCAGCAAACCAGTCAGGAGCTTCAAAAATTCCAGAAGGGCGACAGGCAGGTCCCCAGTGCTCCTAGGCACCAACTTCTGCTTTTAAATGTACGGTTTTCCCCCTGCTTCTCATAAGATATATATTTTTTTGTCTGTAGGTTTTACCACTCTGGGCTGACTTTTACAAATTGAGCAAGATGAGAGAGAGAGAGAGAGAGAGAGAGATTCCAAAACACCAAAGATTCCTTCAATGCAGTGGGGGCCTGGCTTAACTTGCGCTGTGCACATGGCAAACCAGAACACTATCCATGTGAGCTATTACTTGGGCCCTCTGGAAGGAGTCTGAAAAGATGGAAATGTCATCACTAGCTCACAAGCATCCAATCAACTGTAGTGCTTCTCCTATTACAATGGGAGAGCCCCAAGGGCCTGGCCATATGCCAACTAGCCACAGGGACACCCTGGTGCAGGGTCTTGGCTTCTCAGTCCGCTGAGGATGGATGGGTGGAAGGTGAGGGGCAAGTCAATTGCAGGAGTGAGGAGGACACAGGGCACAGACCTGCTGCCACCTTACTGTCTCATCTGATGGGCAAGTGACCTTGACCAACAGAGTGGTGTATAATGAGAGTGGTGGCCATGCGGACTGGAGGCTGCCATGAGTGGCCCTCTGAACAGTTTCCTGAGATGTTCTGCTCATCCAGAAATGCTGCCTGCCACCCGTTCTAGAACTTTCTGTGTGTGATTGTGCTCAGTCCAGGGGACAGGGTGTGGGAAAGAGTCCCAACTCTCAAGACACACTATGGGGGTGTTTGGGATTAGGAGAGAGAGGGGCAAAAAAAGTAAGCAACTGCACACATGTTCCAAAGTCCATTCATAGTCATTTCAGAAATATACATTCAGGGCTGGGCAGTGGCACAGCTGGTTGAGCACTCATGTGCAAGGACCCATGTTCAGCCCTTTCAGGGGAGAAACTTCATAAATGGTGAAGCAGGGCTCCAGGTCAGTGTCTGTCTGTCTGTCTGTCTCTCTCTCTCCCTCTTTCTCTCTCTCTATTTCCCACTCCCTTCTCAACTTCTCTGTCCTATCAAATAAAAAAAAAAAAGAAAGAAAAAAGAAGGAAAAAAGAGGAAGGAAGAGAAATACATCCTTAGAGCTATGCAAATTTCCAGTGTTCTTTTTCCACACTTTAACCCCTATGGTGGACCAGCAAGATAGCTCAGCTGGACAGTGTGCCTTCTTTGTTACACACTCCACCCAGGTTCCAGTTCCACACCCATTCACTGGAGAACCTTTGGTGCTGTGGTGTCTCTTTCTCTCTGTCACTGTCTCTGGCTCTCTCTCTCTCTGAAAAAGTCAACCTAGAGTGGTAAATCCCCGTATCACATGCCAGGCCAAAGGTGCAGATCCCCCACCTCCCAAACACCTACACACACACACACACACACACACACACACACACACACACACACACAGAGAGAGAGAGAGAGAGAGATTCCCGACAAGCCAAGCTGCCCCTCCACACAGCCTCTGGAATTTAAGATGAGCTCATTCCACTGTAACATTCCCTGCATGTTAACTGTCCCTTAAGTATCACTCACATGTTCTGCCTCCAGAGCACACTGTTCCTCTTCTGTGCAGGCCAAGATTCCCACCACAGTAAGGATGGGCGGAGGTAGGCTAATGTTGGGGTACTTTGGTTGCTCAGCAGAGGCTGGGGCTCAGAGCTCAACACAGGTGACTTGGAGGGCGGAGCATGTAGTGGGGTGGGCACAGGCACCCTGTAGGAGTGTACATAGAAGGGCGGAAGATAGGGAGGTGAGGGCTCGGGGGCTTAGGTACACAGGAGGAGCACCTGTTTGTCATTCTGAATGCAAGTGTAATGTGCAAGGCTTGGAAAAACAGAAGTGGATGCCTGCACTGGACCTTGACACCCACAGGCCAAACCTGACCTCTGGGTCAGCAGTGATGTCTGAGTTAGGCAGGGCACCCTGCAGTGTGTGGTCCTTTGTGTCCATTCAATACCCATGCAAGTCATTCAGACAGCCTGAAGCTTGTCTCTTTTCATTGCCGAGTCATACTCCATTCTTTGTTCACACTATGTTTTATCCTCTTACAGATAAACCCCTTTCCATCAAAATCCCTTTCTGAGGTCATACCATAGTGGAATCATTCTCACCTACCTTCTTTTGAGGGAGAAAAGAGGGTGCACTCAGAGTCAACACTAACCTTTGTGGCCCAGGAGAGGGCACAGAGAGCAGAAATAGTGTGTTCCATCACCTTGTGACAGAAGAGTGTCACATGGCTCCTATGCAGAGACTCCCTCAGTGGGAGGGGATGTGAGCTGACTCAAGGCTGAGATCTTTCACAGGTTTGATTTCACAGTTACAACTCACTTCTAACCTGTGAAACGAGAGATTTCCTACCTGAAAGAGGCTATAGAGTTGATTTTTTAAAAATTATACTGATTTGAATGAAAAGAATAAAAAGCCCTTTAAAGAAAAATATCAAGCAACTCTATAGGGATGCTAAAATATGCAAAATAGGCAAGCAAAAAAAAAGTTCAGCAACTCACAAGCAGGTAACTGCGAGTGCAAAAGGGGGAGTTATCAACCTTGGAGGTGCAGGAAAATGGCTTTGGAAACTGAGTCTGAGACTGACTGGCCAAACAGTTCACTTGGTTAGCATGCTGCTTTGTCAAGAGTGCCACCCAGGTTTGAGCCTAGCCAGTACTGCACTGAAGCCAAGCTTTAGGACTGTGGTCTTCAAGCCAGTCTGAATTAGTAAAGTCCTAGAGATAACTAAACCCTCCAAGTCTGGGCCCTACCCCCAGATCCTGCACAGAACTGGCTAAGTGGGAGTCGGGTGGTAGCGCAACGGGTTAAGTGCATGTGGCGTGAAGCGCAAGGACCGGCATAAGGATCCCGGTTCGAGCCCCCATATCCCCATCTGCAGGGGAGTCGCTTCATAGGTGGTGAAGCAGGTCTGCAGGTGTCTATCTTTCTCTCCCCCTATGTCTTCCCCTCCTCTCTCCATTTCTCTCTGTCCTATCCAACAACGACGACATCAACAACAGCAACAATAGCTACAATAAGAAAAACAAGGGTAACAAAAAAGAGAGAAAAAAAAATAAAAGGAATTGGCTAAGTGTGTCTCCACCAGCGGTTGTAAATGCTCCTTTTGCCAATTCTGTTGTGCAACCTGGCTGCAGATAATGGTCCAGAAAGCTGAGGTGCTCCAGATGGGGCCTGAGGGCAGCAGTCAATTCTCAGCTCCCACTCCAGACCTACTAATTCCCACATAATGCCCAGCCTTCTGGGGGCTTCCTGGCTGCTCTAGAAGGCTCCAGTGCTTGAGAACTCAGCTCACAGGGAGAGTGCAGTGGATCCTAAAAACAGCCTCTGCCTTGCACTGTCCTGCCACCAGATGTCCAGGGCTGTGGTGTCACTGGAGCCAAGGTCAGCCAGCTCTGTATCTCCTGCCTGCCCTGCCCCTGGGGAAGCCCTCTCCTCTGCCTGCCCCTGGACACAGGCAAAGACCCAAGTGCTGAGTGGCTGCTGGCCCACTGCCAAAGCTATGACATCTTGGGGGCCAGTTTATCCAGTCCCCTGCAAGCCCAGCTCTGGCTTGAATTCTATTTGCCCTGTGATCTGGGATCATGACTGGCCTTCTTCCACCCCATTACCCTTGTTAATTGAGAATTGGCTTTGCTACTACAGTGAGTACTTCCTCCACAGAGAGAGCCTGCCTGATTCATCTCCTAGCCCGTAGGAGCCCAGGAGACACGTCTTTGGATACTGATCAATGCAATACATTCCACCAAGGATTTATGGAATCCCCACTCAGAGGTCTGCCCTCTCTATGTGGCCAGGTGTCCAAAAGGCTTGGGGGATGGGGTGGGGAGAAGAGAAAGAGTTGTAATTTTTTTTCTTCTTTTTAATCTGATAGGACAGAGAACAATTGAGAGGGGTGGGAGAAATAGAGGAGAGTCACCTGTAGCACTGCTTCACCACTCAGGAAGCCTCCCCCGTGCAGGGGGGGTACATGAACCAGGGTCTTTGCACATAGTAATGTGTGTGCTCTCCAGGTACACCAATGCCTATTACAGGAATTTTTGTTTGTTTCTGGCTAATGCTGCTGTTCGAGGACTCAAGAAGCGAAGCATGGTGTCGTGGCTAGCAGGCATACCAGTATGAAAAGGAATGATGCAATTCTAGGGATTTGACAAAGTCTTTGGAAATGTTGAGGTGATAAGAAGAGACAGCATGCAGGATGTTCTTCTTTGTGGCTGGCTGTCTTGATAAGGAAAAGACACAAAGAAAGAGGCAACTCACAGGAGCTGAGGGAATCTGATAACCTACCACCATGCCAAGTCGGGGGGGATACGTTTTCATGTAAAACCCTAAAGATTACAGAACTTGATGACGAAAAGGTGTGGGGACTCTGTAGGAATGATGGCCTTCCTTCCCAACGGGGGACTGTGAGAAGCCATCTGACAGAACACCATGGCGGACTGTCACAGCCTGGCAAACATACAACCACACAGGGACAGGCATCCAGCTGCAGAAGGGGTCCACCCTCTGATCAGAAATCAGAAATGGCCCATCATGGCTCCTGCTTCCCTGCCTGACTCAGGACTGACTATAAATAGCCCAACAGAAGCAGCTGCAACTGGGGAGGCCAGGGGATGTGTGGGAAGGCCAGGGGGTGTATGGGAAGATTAGGGGTGTATAGGAGATTCAGGGGGATGTTTGGGAGCATCAGGGCTGTGTGGGAGGGTCAGGGGCAGAGTGGCTGATACAGGAGAAACACCTGTAGCGCTGCTCTAGTGCTTGGGAAGCTCCCTGCCTGCATGAAAGACTGGAGGTGGAGGTGGGACTTGACCTCATGCATGATACCTCTATATAGTGAGCAAAGACAAGATTGCAGTGACACCAGGAACTCACCATCTGGGTCCCCATGGGATGCTCTGGAACCACAGCTGGAAAGAAAACGACCTCCTTTCTCTAAGGCACTGGGCTCTCGAACCCTTTCTGAACCATGAACTTTTGCTCAGGCTCCGTGAACAGCACCAAACACCATGAAACCCTTTTACATTGGCAATTTGAAATAATCTCCCAGAGGGAAAGGTCTCTATTTGGAGTGAAGCACCTCTCAGACGTAAACACAAGGAATACAAGGAGTGTGCTTGTGGGATCTACAATATGTATGTAGCCCCCCTCCTCCAATTTCTACCCTTATTCTTTTTCCTTGCAGAAAAAAAGAAACAAACAAAAACGTAAGCATATGCATGCCTGGGGATTCACAAAGCCATCCAGTGAGTGAATTAAGTTAAGATGTCAGGAGGACCATATTGCCTGCCTCAACTGTTAATAGATATTTTGATGAAGAGCTCACTAAATTTTTAATTGAAGATGGAGTGTTTCTACAGAAAGGCAATGGCTACACGGTATTTGTCACAGTGTCTAAAGCCATAACTACAGAACTTTTCTCCCCCTTCCTCTGCTATTAGTGTCACGAGGGTGAATCCAGTATTAATATTAAAATACGGCACTGGAGATCTAATTTTGGGCTACTACAAATGAGGCTCCATGTTTTCTCCCAGTGCATTTTTCTTTCAAGATTCTCTCTATGTGCCTGAGAATAGCAGGAGAAATCAAACTACAACAGAAGGGGGAAAAAGCATGGCTGCAGCAAAGCTACATCTTATTATACATTCAGGCCCTCTTTGAAAGTGTTGTGTCAAACTGCATCACCATTCTGCCTCTTAGATCCAATATTGGTAGCCTAACCCAGTTTACCAGGAAATCAGAATACCGTAATATTTTTGTTAAAGTTTTTGTCCCATGAATTTTCTTAAGCCTTGGGGGCTGGACAGCACTGAGTGCTGTCTTCAGTCTACTGCAAGTGGGGCCCTCACTTGGTACAAAATTATGAATTCAGTTATTTTTCAGTCGAACCTTTTACTAATGCTTGTGATGTTTAATGAGGAATGTCACAATAGACACCACTGGTGCTCAGAGAAGGCGAAGTGACTTATATGTATTGGCCTCTGCATTCTTTTACCCTAGTGACTTCTGGAAGTTTCTACAAGTTTCTGGAATTAACCCGAAGGTGTTCAAACACTGACTGACAGCAATGGCGTGTATTTGCCTAATGCCAGTCCCCAGAAGAAGCTGAGTGTCGGGCATGTGCTAGGCACTTGTTGTCAGAGATCTTGGCAGGTCTCAGCCCCAGCAGTCCACACAAGTAACCAGCTCACTGGAGTATCTCCCCTTCCACATAAGTGACGCAGACTCACATTTGATTTCCCAAGTTTGACTGACAGAATGAATTTGAGAACCACTGCTTTATAGCACACTGCAGCCATACACTGGGCCTGGCAACAGAGGATATAGGAGTAGGGCCCACACAGGGACAGCTAGCAGCTGGGGCACAAGATCTAGTCCCAGACATCCTGGAGTGCCAGGGCTGCGCATGGCAGGGCACCAGCTAGACCATGGTCGTCTGTCTCTCTGTGCATACCTTTGTGTTCACCCAGTCACTGTGTGTTGACATGTTTCTTTCTGTCCTCATTACCAGCCTATCTCCTGGTGCCTGATAGCTGCCTGGAGGTGGCGAGGGTGGTCACTTTGACTCAGTGTTCTTATTCTCAAGACACTGTCAGAGGAATATAGACAAGGAGGGAGAGAGGGAAGAAGGACAGCAAGACAAATGTGGACAAGCTCACGGTCTAGCAGAGGAGGTGACTTCAGGCCATACATGTGACCCAGGTTGGAGCCCCGCCCTCACCCCAGTGGAGGAAGCTTCAGTCTCTTTCACTCTCTCACCTCTCTGTCTCTATCTAAAATACAACCAGGGGAGTGGGTGAGGGCCTGCCCTGCAGAAGGGGCTCCACCTGTCTCCACCAGGAAGCACTGATAATTGAACAGAGGTAGACACTGGCCAGCACAAGTCACTTTAACAGCTCCGACAGCCCAAAGTGGTTGAGCACAGCTGCATAAAAGATTTAGTTAGATGATTAAACACTGCACTTGAAAGGCACATAAATTATCATTCTGCAGGGTTTACTTTCCTTCCCTTTTAATTCCTCAAAGTCAAGTACTGTAAGTGATGGGGGGCACATAAAGCTGACTTGGTGTCACCAGACTGTCTGCTGGGTGGGTGTCCGACAGGCTATTCCATGGGGCTGAGTTCAGACTCACTGTCTCCCTTCTGGGCCTGGGGCCCTCCCCCGCTTCACCACTCTGGAAACCATGGGAGGGTGGGTACACGAGGCAGCAATGTTTGTTGTTGTCGTCACTTGGGGGCTTCCTTGCTCCAAGCTGCCTTTTCCAGACAGAGGGACAGAGGGGGAAGAGGGAAAGACACCAAAGCACCAAAGCTTCTTTCAATGTGGTGGGAGTAGGACTTGAACCTGGGCCATACATATGACAAAGCTCCCAGATGAGCTATCTTGCCAGCTCTGCTCTTTTGTACCATTAGAGCTTTCTGTTAGGCTTCATGCCTGTGACATTCTACCAGTTCTGGTGGTGAACAAATTTTAAATAAAAGATGAGAGACAGAGAGAGAAGAAGAGATACTAGAACATTGCTCTACCACTCCTACCTACTCCCCCCTTTGCATGGTGTTCCTGTGTGGTAGCCAGGGGCTTGAACCTGGGCCCATGCACATGGTAACATGTGAGCTCTACCTGCTGAACACCAACACAAGCTATGTTTGTCTATGTACTCACCAGATCATGTTCCGTGTACTGAGGACTGCACTCCACATCCACACACCCCCATGTACATATATGCATATATCAGCCCCATGGGTTGTACTGTATTAATAGATATGATGATTCCCATTTTACATATGTAGGAATATAGTAGAGATTCCATGATGTATGCAAGGTCATGTAGGCTATTTTACTTGACTCTAACGCTGTACTGTTCACCATGAAGGAGCAATACCCATGACAGTGCTATGCCCAAGGCCCAGGAAGGGGCACAGTGGGTAAGACACTGGACTCTCAGGTCCTGAATTCTATCCCCGGCATCACATGTGTTAAAAGATGCCAATTACCTCTCCCCAGGTGCACACCTCTTTCTTCAAACAACCTGCTTAGACACAGGCTAGCCTGCCCTGGGCTTTGTCCCCATGCACTCATTTATTCATCCCCTCTGGGCTCAGCACTCTTTGGGGTGCACCACCTACAGAACTGAATTCTGCAGCAACCCGTACATTCTCAGACATTTCTATCTCAAATGAGGGTCAGGGTGCCCCTACCAGCTACAGTCACAACTCACACAAGATAGCTTAGACCTATTATTATTGTTATTATTCTCATTAATTTCTAATTGCCACTAGGCTTATTGCTGGGCCTTGATGAATTGAGAGAGGAGAAAGAGATAGGGAGGGAGAGAGAAAGAGATACTTGAAGGTCTCACTCCCTTCCCCCAGCTTAGATCTTCCCAACCTTTAACTGACCCCACACAACTTCCACTATGTTCTCTTGGGCCTGCGTCTGCAAAGTCACCCCAGGTCTCCATACCACCCCCAGGCAGTGCCACTTCACAGAAGACCCTTTATCTTGCAGAGAACATCCCCACTCCAGCCTGGGCTGCTGATTCTGCTTAAGCCACTGCCAACAGATAAGCCAGTGTCCCACGGCTAGTCTCTAATCACCCTGCACAGCCTCTCAGACCAAAGCTTCCTTCCCCAGCCATCCTTGCGGCACCAACTTTTGCCACTGCTCCATGTATTTTATATATTAACTCCCGTCATCCCCCAACAACCTCCTACTGTGAGTGGGCAATACTATTATTCCATTTCAGTTCATTTAAAAGAATCCGAAGGAATATATATATATATATATATATATATATATATAGAGAGAGAGAGAGAGAGAGAGAGAGAGAGAGAAGGAGAGAAAGAGAGAGATGGAAAGAGAGGACACAAGACCACATTACTGAAGCTTCCTTTAATGCAGTAGGGGCCAGGCTCAAACCTGGATCACACACAGCAAAGCAGTACACTATCCAGGTGAGTTATTTTGCCAGCCCAAAGTGAGTATTTCTTTAAAATTGACGATATGCCTAGCACTGAGTTAAACTTGCATGATTTATCAAACCACAGGCAGATCAGCTACAGAGTTGGGATGTGAGGAGTAAGAATTTGAACCTAGGTCTTGGAATGCCAAGCCTGGTGCAACCCTTTCACCCAAGGCTGCTGGGCCTGTAGCTGCCCTTGAGAGTGAACAGAGCGGTTGCAAAGCTGTCCATTCCCACCTGACTAAGTCTCCCTCAAATATCCCTTTATCAACATCTGTGCTGTTTTTCATTCATCAACTCGAACCTCTACCCATAAACTGCCTGATTCCTCTCTGCACACCCTACACCTTGGGCCTCCCAGCTCCCCATTTTCACAAAGCAAACCTTGTCACAACAACTGGGGTACACAGTACCAAGGAGAGATAGGAATCCTTCTGGCCCTAAGCCCCACACTCTTGCCAAAGATTCAGTCTATTTTTTATGTCATATGTGATCATTTTACATGAGAGAGAGAGCTAGTGAGAGCATCACCCCTACCTGGTTTATTTCACATTAGCTTCAGAGGACAGACTCTATGCTGGATGTCTCTGTCTCTCACAGAGACATCTCTCACAGAGCCAGCATCAAACTGGCAACAGGGTCAGTGAAATAGATCACTAGAATAGTGCCCTGCTTTGCCATTCTTGCATCTCAGGTTCAAGCCTGGACCCCACCTCATTGGGGTAAGTTTTGGTGCTGTTGTCTCTCTCTCTCTGCCTCATAAGGGGAAAGAGAGAAAGAGGAGGAGAAAAAAAGAAAAGAAAACTAGTAAAAAAGTCGATGCTTCAAGAAAGAACAGTATCACCAGTCATTTCAGGGGCCTGTGAAGTAGCCCATCTGGGAGAATGCCTGCTCTAGCTCACCTGCACCTCAGGTTGGACATGCCCACCACACACACACACACACACACACACACACACGCACGCACGCACACGCACATGCACACACCACACAGGTGCACTAAGGCATTGTGAGGAGTTGGGTGCTTCCCACTGTTCAGCTCTGGCTTGTTTGGGATTGAACCTAGGATCTCAGAACCTTAGACATGTAAATCATTTGCACAAACCACTATGCTGTCTCCCCCGCCCCTTCTTATTGATAAGATGGGCCTAGAGCACTAAAGTCCTGGCAATGACAGAAAAAAAGTACAACAGAGCAAAAGGCACCCTGGTCATTTCAGAAAACAGAATGACAGACTCCTCTCTTTGCATAACCATTATGCTATCTACTCCCACTCAGAAAGACTCTTCTCAAGGAGGCAGGGACGTGAGTATGAAGTTCAACAGCCTGCCAGGAAGGACCTCCTGGTCCTCTACTTCTCTAAGGACATAGCTGAGCAGCAGGTGCAGTGTGGCACTCAGCTGCAGGTAGGTGCGGCCCACTTCACAGAGGGAGCTGAGACTGCCTTACTCCCAGTCCAGCGGGCCAGACCCCCACCTCTCTCCCTGAAAGGATGAAGTTTCTGCCCCAGCACCCTTCACAAGTGGGAGCCAGCAGGTGAGCCGGCTCTCCCCACACCTCCGACCACAGCTCTCACTTTCCCTCCCGTGCAAGTGCGTAACCTGGGAGTGGACTGTGGGGCTAAGTCCATGGAGGGCTAAAAGTGCAGGACCTATGTCCCACCACTTGGTGCAGGGAGGCACTCAATGACCTCCAAACATATTTACTGGATATTCATCGCCCTGTATAGACAAGTGGGACCTGAACTCTGCCCTGCCAGGGCTCTGAGCACGGGGGACCTGGGATGGGCGGCTCTGGGGTGTGGGGGGTGCTCAGGGTCTACTCCCCACCGCCACCTGTGGCCTAGCAGGTCGGGCGTTCTCTTGGGCACGAGTGGGCTGAGTACACCTGCCTCACCGCCGCCGGGCGGCGCTTACCTGCGCAACACAGGCTCAGCAGAGGCTCCCGGAGCCTTAGAACAGCGGGACACTTGGGGACTGGGGACGCAGGGCAGACCCGCCCGCCTGGAGCGTTCAGCCTGCACCGGGTACCCGAGCCAGGGCTCCTGCCCTGGGGCAGCCTGGGACAGCCCGCGTTGGGCGGACCTAGGACGGCAGGAACCCACGCGGAGCCCCGCCCCGGAGGTGGGCGGAGTCACAAGGAGTCTAGTCTCGCCCCGCCCCTTCGCGCGAACCCCCCACCCCAGTGTGGGCGGAGTCGAAGGACTGCAGCCTTGCGCCGGCCTAGGCCCGCTGACCCTTGCTAGAAGCCCCGCCTCCGCCCTGCTCTGTTCCTGTTTGACAGAGGCTCACTTGCTTGCCCTGATCAGGCTTGCTTCAACTGCTTTTTATTCCATCGTCTTGCTAGCTTGTATTTAATTTCACTTTTTTTTGAAAAATATGTTATTAGTGATTTAGTAGTGGTTTCCAAGATTTTAAGGTTACAGGAGTATAAATAGTTGCACACTGTACCCACTACCACAGTTCTGTGGTCCCACCTACCCACCAGATAACTCCATAATCACCAAAGTTTGACTACATTTTTTTCCTTCTGTTTCAGTTCTCTAGATTTCACATGAGGGAAACCACCCAGTCTTTCTTCTCCTTACATACTTCATGAAGCATAATCACTTCCAGTTCCATCTTTTATACCATCTTTTTAGTTTGAGAGTACTTCATTGAATACATTTCCCACTGCTTCTTTATCCAATTCTCTACTTTCCTTTTGTTAAGAGGTTGAGTTACAAATATATGAAAGAAGTGTTTGAGCCCTTCTTGTATTAGCAGAGCGACCTCCCCTCAGGCACAATTTCACTGCTCCTGGACTGTTTTTTGTTTTTTTTTTTTCACTTAGAGTGAGGGGAAAAAAGACAGGGAGAAATAGAAAGACTGACAGATACCACAGCAACAGAGCTTCCCCTCCCATGTAGTACCAGGGTTTGAACTGGGCAGTGAGCACCTCTCTGGTCCCTGAGAATTTTTTTTTTTTTTTAACAAAACAAAATGATGGCTGTGCTCCTAGCATGAGAATAACAGGCCCCTCCCCCTGGCCTCCTTGTGCAGGACTGTGTATCAGCTCCTCCCTTTAGTTCTTTGGGGGTCACCACTTGTCACTAGAGAAATAAGCTTACACAGTGGTTTCCTGATTTATCTATTGACTTCCTGCCATGTTAGACGAGGATTTACTCTCTCCCTACACCCCTACCTCCCTTATCCTGGCAAATTTATGTCTCTATTCTCCAGGTCAGCCCTGCTCAACTCTGAGACATCTAACAAGGAGCGGATGGAGGTTCATGGGCCTGCAGTATAGCAGTATATGGCGTGTTGGAGAAGAGGGGCACACAGTGGAGGGCTGTTTTTGAAAGCAGATCCTACAGACTTCAGGCTGACCAGTGAACTTACTTAGAGAAAGAGAGAGGCAGGAAGGAGAGGTAGTTCATCTCGTAAGGTGTTGTGTTCTCAGCTTGGGTTTGAACATGGAAATGCCACAGCACTGGGGGGAAGCTCGGCGCTGCTCTATGTATCCATCTGTTTACTGATATCTACCTATGTATCTATTATATATCTGGAAAAGGGAGCCTGAGAACAGTCGTATAAAGCCCCAGCAAAGAAAGGAAAGAGAGAGAGAGAGAGAGAGAGAGAGAGAGAGAGAGAAAAGGAAAGAAGGGAGAGAAAAAGAAGCAATCACAACAAAATTTCAGGGTCTTGGAGAGTCAGTTTCCTGTGCTCTGAGATCTCATAGACTTTACTTCTGGGGTGTGTTTCCCCAATGCAGCTTGACTTCCACTTCCAACTCAGGAGTCGCCATACCACCCAGTCCCCACAAGCCCATGGGTTCTCATGGTCACAGACCTCCAGCTTCTGCCAGTAGTTTTTTTTTTTTTTTTTTCCTACAGGGTTATCACTGGGGATTGGTGCTAGTACTACAAATCCACTGCTCCTGGCAGTCTTTTTTTTTCCATTTAGGATAGGACAGAGAGAAATTGAGAGAGAAGGGGAAGAGAGATACCTGAAAATCTGCTTTACCACTTGTGAAGTGTTCCTTCTACAGGTGGGGAGCCAGGGACTTGAACCCAGATCCTTGTGCCAGTCCCTGCACTTGGTACTATGTGTGCTTAACTGGGTGCACCACTGCCTGGCACAGTAGACTCTTCTAATGGAATGAGTTGGAATGTGCGAAAGTGGAGGGAATGAGGCAGGGGGGAGGGAAAGAGAGAGAGGGAGAGAGATATTAGGTCTGGGGGCTGTTTGTCACTCTTACATCAGCATTAGGGGACCTACAGCTAGCACCTCACACCCTGATGTCCTCAGAGACTCCCCGTTATGCCCTTCCTCTGCTCTCCCTTTCCTCATCTGCTCCCTCTCCTCCTTCCCTCATTCAGCTCCTGAAGATCAGGATGTGAGGACATGACATGCAAATCTACAGGCTCATCTCTCCAATGTAGCCACCTTGCCCAGGCTTAGTGTTCCTCTCTGAGGTTGGAGACCATCATCTCCCCCCCTTGAGGGAGAATTTTGTGGCTGTTAGGCCATGAGTCCAAGGATAAGTAGCTTGGATCTTTATTGGTAGTATCTGCTTAGAAATTGTACACAGTGACCAAAGGCTTTGCCCTGGCCTGCTGCTCACTTCTGTATTGAGCATCAGACTTAGGTCATCCCCACTCTAAGATGACCACAGATAACCCAGGACAATATCTTTGAGTGTTCCCTTCTTGATGGCCCAGTGTATCTCCCTGTAGGGAGAAAGGTTGGGGGATTCTAAGGGAGTGGTATTTGGGAGCCATGGACTGGATTAACATTAAGGAGGACAGTGTTCCGAGGCAGGGCCTTGATCAGAGAAGGAAAGGTGAGAGCCAGTGAAAGTAACAGTGAGGCAACAGGGCACTGGGCTAGTGAAGACTTGATCCATATGGGAAGAATCCTGGCTTCCTGGCTAGCAAGTAGTGCTCCCTACAGGTAGGGAGTAAGAACCTCACACCTCAGTAAGGCTCTGTCTGCATGGTTAAGTGGGGGTTGAGAAGTCCATTCTGTGGAGACCACGAGTTGCTATTATTTCAGAAGGGGGAGCATCCAGATGATAGGCCTATCCTCTGCTCGTGGGCACTACGGGCTGCTGGGGCACCAAGTACTGGGGCTACTGATTTTGTTAAGATCCATTTCTCCTGAATCCAATTCTATCACGAGGTTATGCCACCTGGGGAAGCAGGAGGGCTTTGCTTAGCTTGGCTAGGGCCTGGCAGAGGCAAAGCTGAGTTGCAAGTGAGACCTCTGTGAGATCCAGGGCATGCTGGCAGAAAAATGGGAGAAACAGAAGAACAGAAAGGCACACCAGTGACCCAGCATATGAGAAAGAAATACAACCCACAGTGGAAGTTTAGGGCAAGAAGCAGCAGCAAGTCTCACACCAACACTCGCAGAACTGAAAGGTACAGGAGATAGCTCACCTGGTAGAGTGCATGCTATAATATGTTCTAGGACCCAGGTTCAAGCCCCCAGTCACCACATGGGAGGACTTCTTGAGCGAGCGGTGGAGCAGTCTTGAGGTGTCTCTCCGTCTCTCTGCACCTCTCTCTGCCTCTCTGACTCTCACTTTTTATCTAAATAAGAAAGGTATCCACTGGGAGTAATGGACTTGTGGAAGCATGACACCCTAGCAATAATCCCAGTTGAGGGGGCAGGGAACAGAAACGAAAGACTATTTCCAGTAAATGCCTGGCTTAACAGAAATTTATTTCCTGACCAATCAGCATCCAGCAGAGGACATTCCCATCCATGAGGAAGTGAACAGATGGGGGTGGGGGGAGCTGACCTTCCTCTTTCCATGTCTTGCCCTCAGAGGAAACTCACCTTCCAGAGACTTCCTTCAGCTTCTTGCTACAACATGAAGCTCCTGAATTGCAATTCTCTTGCTCTTCTCATGCAAGATAACCCCTAAGCATTTGAGCTTGCTTCAGTTTACCTCATCATACAACTGACACATTTTTAGAACTGTAATTGTGACAAGTGATTGAAACCAAATCCTCGGGGGTGGGGTGGGAGGGTGGGGGATCCTAGAAAGCAGTGTGAAGAAGACTGCTCAAAATTAACCCAGCTGGTATTGCTGGTACTGGCATAGTGCACCAAAGTAAAAGACTCTGGGGTGGTTGGGGGGGGGGGAGAATACAGGTCTTTTAGAGGACCTTGTGGGGGTTGTATTGTTATATGGAAAACAGAAATGTTATGCATGTACAAACTACTGTATTTACTGTCAAATGTAAAACATTAATTCCCCAATAAAGAAATTTTAAAAAAATTATCCCAGCTGAAAAAAGGCTACACCAGAGAGGTTTCTTAAAGGACACAACTGGAACTATCCAATGGCCTCATTTATACTTTTTATTTCCTTAACTATTTTTGTTTTTATTTCAATCAATTAGAGAGATACAGAGAGAGAGGGGCCTCAGAGTCTCAGGTATGGAAGTCTGTTGCAAACCACTATGGCATTTCCCTGGCTCTCTTTTTAATTTTTTGGTGGGAGCACTTTGGGTAGTAATTATTGTGCAGACAGGGGTGGTCATCACCTCAGGCACAGAGGTGAGTCCTGGAATGTTCTAGTGCTCAGAGAGGTTGTGATGGACCCACTGGCCATTTCAGTCTATGAATTTGGATGAGCCCATAATTTGCATTGGATCGACCTTCGGGATGCATTGGATCGACCCTCCCGTGGTGCATCCCGTGAGTACCCATTCATTGGGGAAACTGACGATCCTTCCTAGCCGACTGAATCCACACGGATCCCAGTCACTTTCAAAGCCATTAACTGGCTACGGAAGAAGGGCAAACGCTAGAAGTAGAAGAAGCCCATAATTTGACTTCTGAGTTCTCATTAAGAACAAGCTTCAGAGAAGTGGAAAAGAAATGTGTGTTGGACCAGGGAGAAGACTTAGCAGTAGAGCACAGGACTGGCCTGTCTGAGGCCCTAGAGGCTCCAGGTTCAACTCCATGACCACCATATGCCAGAGATGAGCAGGGCTCTGGGGTCTCTCCCTCTCTCTCCCTTTGCTCCACCTCAAAAGCTAGTTAGTCATGGGGCCAGATGGAGGTTCACCTAATAGGGTTTATTTGTCTCTATGCTCAGGGTCCAAAGTGCAACCCCCCTGTCCCCACCTGTGGGGGAAGCTTCAAGAACAGTTGAGCAGTTGAGTAATGCTACAAGTGTCTCTTCTTTCTTCTGTCTCTTACCCTGTGCTGGAAAGAAAAAGAAGAAGCAAATGGCCACTGGGAGCAGTGGAATCATGCCCCAGAAATAACTCTGGTGGTAAAATACATAAACAAATAAAATGCAATGTAGAACAAGAGATGGTAAACTTAAGAAGCAGATAAAGAGGTTAAATCTTCCCACCAGTACAAATTCTTCAAGAAGATCTTACAATGAACAGATGATACCAATCTAAGTCTTTCTTGTTCTTTAAAAAATCGAGTCATGTGTGATCTCACTGCCTCTTTTTCTTTCTTTCTTTCTTTCTTTCTTTCTCTCTCTCTCTCTCTCTCTCTCTCTCTCTTTCTTTCTTTCTTTCTCTTTCTATTTTTGCATTCAGATAGACTGAAAAAAGAAAAAGAAAGGAAGAGAAACCACAACTACAGAGCTCCCTCTACCTTTCATGTGGTGACAGGGTTCAAAGCTGGGCTGTGTGCATGGTAGGGCATGTGCCCTACTGAGTAAGCTCTTTTTCTCTAGCCCCCAAATCTTTTTTTCTGTTGTTTTAATTTTCTCCACCAGGGTTGTCACTGGAGTTTGGTGCCTACACAGCTTCACCACTCCAACCTCCTATTTCTCCTCCTTATTCTTTTTTGATAGAGAATGAGAGACAGAAAAGAAGGAGAGAGAGAGAGAGAGAGAGAGATAGAGAGAGAGAGACAGCTGTAGCTCTGCTCATGAATCTTCCTCCTTGTAGGTGGGGACTGGTGCCTTGAACTTGAGTTCTTACACATGGTAATGTGTGTGTTCAGTGCACCACTGCCCAGCTACCAAGACTTTTTGCATGACTGTTGAAACAGGTCTTCACTAGAAAGCCACCATTTTGTCACTTTGGCCTCAGAGGCTCACTCCTGGGCTAAAGTGATCATTTTACAGCATGAATTAGTTCCCAGCACCACCCTGCTATATAACACCACCTACCAGAATATGGGCAGAAAGAATTCCTAGCCCTCACTCACAGACTGAGGGCCTTCACTGACTCTGCCCTGACACATTTCAGTGACATTGCCTGACAACCTCATGCTACCTCTTCCTTCTCTCTAGCCTGCTTGCCCACTTGCTGTCCCCTTTCATCATTGGCCTGCGTGCATGCCAGAGTCCTTATGTCACTGTCCCCAAAGATATAAATACCCTTTCTCTTCCCTCACCCAGTTTATTAACTATTCCACATGCCATTATACTCCCCCAGGTACCCCCAGCCCATCTAGGCCAGCAATAGAACTTTCTTCCTTCCTTCCTTCCTACCTTCCTTCCTTCCTTCCTTCCTTCCTTTCTCTTTTTTCCTTTCTTCCTTTCTAACTATTTATTTTCCTCCTTCACTCAGTGTTCAAGTCACAGAGGGCTGAGTTGGCATCTTACTTTGCCTCCTGATGTTGCCCCGTAATTAGACCAGCGTCTGTTATTTCATAGATATTCGCTGGATAATTGTTGACTGAATTGCATTGAACAAGTAGAAATAAATAAGAACAAAAATCAACAAATAGGTGGTTCAAATGAATTGATAGGGAAGAGATAGAAAAAAAAAAAAAAACCCAACCAAACTAAAGGAAGAGGCTTTGATCTACCATATGGGGCCAGCAAGATAGCTCACCTGAATACTGCACCTGATTTGCCATGCATAAGACCCAGTCCGAGCCCTGCCCGCACTGAACTGGGAGAAGCTTTAGTTCTGTGGTGTCTTCCTCCCTTTCTCTGTCATTGTCTCTCTCACTTTATCTGAAAAAGTCAACCTGAAGTGGTGAAACTTGGAGAATGAAACAAAGAGTGTAGGGGAGGTGTGTCATATAATCTGATTCCTAATCACAGGTGAGTTTTAGACTGAGAACTTTGCTATTTTATATTTGACCCAAAGTCTGTGTTAAATATTTAAGCAAAAGCTAGCTTAAAAGCAATAGTAGATACATTTGAAAGCAGTAAAAAAAAAAAAAAAAAAAAAAAAAAAAAGCTTCCTCCTGGTCATTTAAATAATTTACAGTGGTCTGTGATTTCTGTTGCCATTTGTGGGTCCATGATAGGAATATTTGCTTGAAAATAAAGGTGATAAGTGTTGAGAGAGCATAATGGTTATGCAGAGAGACTCTCATGCCTGGGGTTCCAAATTCTCAGGTTCAATCCCCTGCACCACCATAAACCAGAGCTGAACAGTGCTCTGGTAAACAGACAAACAAACAAACCTGTTAGGGGCTGGGTGGTAGCATGCCTGGTTGAGCACACACACTACCATGCACAAGGGCCTGGGTTCAAGCCCTCGGCATCTACTTGAAGGGAGTACACTTCACAAGTGGTGAAGTACTGTGACAGGGCTCTCTCTCTCTCTCTCTCTCCCTCCCTCCCTCCTTCCCCCCATATTTCTCTCTGCCTTATCAAATAAAAAAGGGGGGGAATAAAAGTCTGTATCTGATATTTAAGATCTCACTTATTTTCATTCACTGCATATTTCATGTTCATGCTCTACTCCCACTCCCTCACCCCCATCCTGTCGCTACCCAATGCACGTAGTGAAGTTAATAGAAATGTTTCATGCATTATTAAAGGCAGTGAAGCACTGAGCTTGTGCTGAAACATAAGGCCAGAGCCAGGGCTGCCGTGCTGTTCTAAAAACATGACTCCTCCTTGAAGGCAGAGGCTGTGAGCTCACAGAGCCCTGGCCCTGCGTTTGGGAGTCCTGGGAGGCAGGTTTCCATGTCTGCTGCAGGAGTGGCTTTAAGGAGCATACATGCTACAATTCTCAAAAACCAAGTTTTAGCCCTTGATTCCATGTTGCTTTATGAGCAGTGAAGCCGTGCTGCAGGTGTCTCTCTCCCTCTCGATCTCCCCCTTCCCTCTTGGTTTCTCTGTCCCTATTAAATAAACAAAAATATTTTTCTCTTTTTAATTTTTTAGTGGGAGATTAATGATTTACAATAAATACAACTGTTGATATATGTGTAAAATTTTTCAGTTTTCTGCAAAATCTTCCACTCTCACCCTGGGCCTAGATCCTCCTCCACTATCATATGCCAGGACCTGAAAGTCACCCCCCTCCCTGCCCACCAGACATCAAAAGAAACCACCACCCAAACAAAAAGACTCTTTACAGAATGGGAGAAGATCTTGACATGCCATACATCAGACAGGAGGCTAATAACCAGAATATATAAAGAGCTCCTAAACTTAGTAACAGAAAAAAAATAATGACCCCATCCAAAAGTGGGGAGAAGATATGAACAGAATATTCACCAAAGTAGAGATCCAAAAGACCAACAGACATATGAAAAAATGCTCCATGTCACTGATTGTCAGAGAAATGCAAATAAAAACAACAATGAGATACTACCCTGTGAGAATGTCATACATCAGAAAGTACAATAACAACTTACCCTATGACCAAGCAATATCTCTCCTGGAGATAGATCCTAAGGAACCAAACACACTCAGCCAAAAAGATGTGTTCATAACAGTACAAAACCTGATGGCAACCTAGATGTCCAACAGCAGATGAATGGCTAGATAAATAAAATAGTTTTTTACCTAATTATGTCCTTTTTTTTTTTTTTTTTGGCCAATAGCCATCATCTGGGTCTCTAGTCAGGCAATCTTTGGATTCCCACAAAGATAATATAGGCCTAGACCTCTATTATTATTCCCACAAAGATAATATAGGCCTAGACCTCTCTCCACCATCACTTGTCATTTCCATCAGGAACATCATCATAAGCCCTCTTGTGTGCCTCTCCAGGATCTTGCCCTCACTGTAGAGCACCAATGGTAGGGACTGCCCCTACCATTGAAGGGAGGCTGGGTCAGCCTACTCTGCCACTAGGAAGACCAGTCCTGAAATGAATGCAGCCTACAATGTTCCCAGCTGTGACCATGGACCGTGAGCTTAGACTGACAGGGACCCAGAGATTACACAGGTTCCTGTGCTAAGTATGGATATATATGCCCAGGGTCAGATTGATGAAGTAAATAGTTAATTGTATTTATATACTTTCTTCATGCTTGGGAACTACTCTCTGCCTTAATCCAGCTTTCTTGCCCTATTCTCAGTCCTAACACCATCTTCCCAAACAATGTTTTTGGTACACCGGCATGTTAGCTATCAAGGTCAAACAAAAATATACTAAAGTCATGGCCCCCTAGACACTTACCTAAAATAGACTTACCTAGCTTTTCTCTACCCAAAGATCCCTACTCTTATTTCTCTACTAATTTTTGGTTCCTGTTTATTGTTCAATTTTATTGTTTTTGTCTTGCTTTGTATATCATTGCTTTTCAGCCACCAAGTTGCAGATGCTACTATGATTCCACCCTGACTTCCCTGGGCAGATGACCTCACCAGTGTGTCCCACGACCTCACTTCTCCAGAGCTCTACCCGACTAGATAAAAGAAACAGGTTGGGGGTATGGATCAACCTGCCAATCCCATGTTCAGTGAAGAATCAATTACAGAGGCCAGAACTCCAACCTTTTGCATCCCATAAAGAATGGTGGTCCATACTCTCAAAAGTGGAGCAATGTTAGGGAAAGATGACCAGAGTACTCTAAACTCATTTCCATCAAGACCCTAAGACCAGGAGAAGAGGAAAAAAGGAAGGACATTCAAAAGAGTAATAGGTGTAGATGTAACTTATAAAGGAAGGGAAGGGGGGGTGGGTGGTAGCCCACCGGGTTAAGTATACATAGTGCAAAGCGCAAGGACCAGCGAAAGGATCCTGGTTTGAGCCCCTGACTCTCCATCTGCAGGGAGGTGGCTTCACAAGTAGTGAAACAGATCTGCAGATGCCTATCTTTCTCTCCCCTCTCAATTTCTGTCTGTGCTATGCAACAACAACAGCAACAACAACAATGGAAAAAAGATGGCCTCCAGGAGCAGTGGATTCATAGTGCAGGCACTGAGTCCCAGCAATAACCCTGGAGGCAAAAAGAAAGAAAGAAAGAAGGAAAGAGAGAAAGAAAGAAAGAAAAGAAGGAAGGAAGGAAAGAAGGAAGGAAGGAAGGAGGTGAGAAAAAAAGAAAAAGGAAAGAAGGGAGGGCAGGGACATAGAAAAGAATAGGCAAATATATGTAAATATAGATAATTATAGAAGTAATAGTCAACTCATGTCTATGACCTTGGGCGAGCTTCTGCAGTTCCCATTGGAGAGAATGGGGAATCAAAACTCTGCTGATGGGAATGGTATGGAATTATACCCTTTTTTGTGACATAGTTTGGTAAATCAATATTAAATCACTAAAACAAAAAAGTATTTAAAAGATGAATCAGACACTAGTGAATGTGCCCTCTGGTGTGCCTAGCGGTGGTGTGGGTTTTGGTTAACATCCACCCAAGCTGAGTTGTCTCTGGTGTGTCTGGGCAGCAACACTCTGAGACTGTGTATTCTCTTTCCCAGGGGAAGCTTTTTGCCTCTTGATGAACCATTATGCTATGTCTCCCATCCAGAAAAGAAAAGGAAAGAAAAGGAAAAGAAAGCAAAGGAAAGAATAGAAAAATTTAACCAGAGCTCTGTTAAATTCCCACTTCTGGTGGTGATGGGGATTGAATTCCTCCCTCTCCCCCTCCCCTCCCTTCCCTTGCTTTGCTTTCTTCATTTCTTTGTTAAATAAGAGCTGCCTACTCTGAGATACTGAGGTGCAGGAGATTGAATCAGGACCCCTGAGCCTCAGACATGAAATCATTATACTATCTCCCCTGTCCCCAACTCCCCCTTCCCCAAGGGAGCCCTAAAATCACAAGGAGGAAGCCTTTCATTGCTGCACATTGTAAGTCAGATATAAAACATTTAGAGATGAAGCACCAGCCAACCACTGTGAATTACAACTTGAATTTAGCCAAGCGTCACAATGCTCACTCTGCGCTAAGATAGGTGTTTAACCTCACTGACCACCCAGCACCCAGCCTGCCTCCCGCTCCTTGCTCACCATGAGGACCCTGGTTCTAAGGCATTTCCTTTCTTACTGCCAGTATGCTGTGTGGCCCTCACACACCCACTCCTCTCTCCTGCTGCCCATGCACTTTGTTTTGTGAGTTCCTCCCTAACTGAGAAGGTGACAGGACCTCCAAAAGGTTCTCAATTATGGAAAACAAAGCCTGAGCTCCCTCACGAGAGAGTGACTGACCCTCCTGCCCTCCCGGGGGCTGGCCAATAAATGCTTCTGGAGTGTGGGCACCATTCTCCTACCTGCCACCGCAGATAATAAGAAGATGAAATTGGAACATGTAGGCAGCTCCGCAATTAGCCCTCTACAAGGTTAAAATACAAGAGAAACGCTTCCCTCCCACCACAGAATGCCATTTCCAAGCCAATATTAGTCCTGCAGGCTGTCTGTAATTATGTCCCCCAGGTCTTGTGTTCATGGCAATTTCTTTGCTTTTACTCTTGCTCTTTTTTCTTCTCTCTCTCTCTCTCTCCTCTCTCTTTGCTCCTAAGTAAACCCCCCCTTGGGACAAAGAAGGTTAAATCCTATTATTTGCAAACAGAAGGAGAAAAGCTCTGGTTTGTGCCATGAATGAGTTTTATTTTCAAAAGCAAAATAAATAAAAATAAAATAAAAATAAAATAAATAAAATAAAAATAAAGAATGACAGGCCAGGTGATGAAGTCCTTACAGCAGCAGAACTATGCTATCTAAAATTCACCCCAGAGCTCTGGATTTTGGTAGAGTGCACACATTACCATGCACAAAGACCTAGATTCAAGCCCCTGATCCCTACCTCATGAGTGGTGGAGCAGTACTACAGGTGTCTCTCCTTTCTCCTACTCTATCTCTTCTTCCCCATCAATTTCTCTCTCTCTCTCTCTCTCTCTCTCTCTCTCTCTCTCTATATATATATATATATATATATATATATATATATGAAGTGATAGATTTATCCTGTAGGCACTGAGCTCCAGCAAACTTCCTGGTGACAATTAAAAAATAATAATAATTATAATCTTTGGGATCCTGGTGCATGATGGTGGACAAGGACCTAAATTGGGGGTGAGAGTATTTGCAACTTCAATCATGGGGAGATGAGAAATTGTACCCATATGTCAGTAGCTGTACTACATCCACTCTCCCCCCCATAACATGGTAAAAGAAAAATAATAAGAATCAAATCAAATCAAATAAATAATAAGATAAAGCTCATCCTAACCTGTATGGATAAGACTTGGTCTCCTTCTTGCAAGAGAGGCCACATGCACCAGACAAGGCAGGGCCTAGCCTGGGAGGGGGTGGGCAGCTGTGGCCAATGGCAGGTGGGCTGACATGATAAGGGTGGTGGGCACTGCCAACCTGGGCTTTGACCCAGGCCAGATACCAATGCTGTCATCTCACCTCTTTGTGCCCAAGTTCCCTTGCCTGTGAAGATATATACATGCCTGTGCCTTACAGACCTGCTAAGAGTGTGTGAAAGGACTCTATGGTATCTTCATGTTATCAACCACAAGGACAGTTTCTTTCACACTGTGACCACTGAATGAATGAACAGGGTTATTGCTGGGGCTTGGTACCTGTTCAATGAATCCACTGTTCCAAACAGCCACTTTTTTTTCTTTTATTGGAAAATTGAGGAGGAGTGGGGAAGAGAGATAGAGATAAACATCCAGTAGAAGGTGAGCTTCCACGATCTGCCTTTCCTTGCTGATGGAAGAGCCACTGAGAAGACAGATGTGGGAGGATGCTTAAGCACTTGGGAAGCCCCAGTCCACAGTGGCTCTTTGGGCTGGTGCCGTTTCATATGTGCGCATGCCCCTCCTGGTAGTGGTGGCGATGGGTCTTGTGACTTGGCATGGAAAAGCTATCTCAACAGGGGGCAGGCAAGCAGCTCACCAGGTTGAGCATGCATGTTGTCAAGAACAAGAATCTGGATTCAAGTCCATGGTCACCATATGGCGTTGCCTGCAATAAACAGGAAGAGGAGGATGGGTTGGGGGGAGGAGGAGATGGAAAAGGAGGAGGAGGAAGAGGAACAGCAGCAGAGGAATAAGAAGCAGAGAAAGAGGAAAAAAAGAGAGAGGAGGAGGAGGAAGTCATCTCTATACTATTTGTGTTTCTAGTTCTGAACTGTTCCCAGAATGGAGGGGACCGTTACCAGACGAAAATGTTTGCAGAGGCTGAAGCGACGACTCCCCTCTCTGATGAGTTTCCAGGTAGAGCCTGATCCAGAAGAGTCCCTGACTTGTGTTCCTGACACAGAGGCCTGCTGGGTGGGAGGGGAAGGGGCTGATCTGTGATCAAAGATTACCTGCAGATCCAAAGCAGAAGAAAATTGAGAATTGGCCTGGGTGGGGTGGGGAATGAGTGTTTCTTGAGGAGCTGAGGATCAGGTAGGTAAATCAGATTGGGCTAGAAGGGAGCCACCAGAGATGGGGGGCCAGTATCACCCCCTCTGTCCTTCCTCTCCACCCCCTCACTATTTCCTTCCTCCCTCCCTTTCTTCCTTCCTTCTTTCTTTCCTTGGTTCCTTCCTTCCTCCCTTCCTTCTCTCCCTCAATCACTCCTTCCTGTGTTTCAGCAAGTTCAGGTTGTTGTGGTAGCTGAAAACACCAGGTACTCTTTGGCCAGCTGGAAGGATAGCAAAAGGCACGGTGGCTGGATTCTGTTCATTTAAGAGGCTTTGAGGTCTGCACAATAAGTGCGAGGGGCTTTTAACAACTTTGCTGATTAGTGGGGGGGGGGGGAGAAGAATCGATTAGTAGGATGGACTTTTCCAATCTTGGCCCAGGTGCAGGTTGAATGAAAACTAGCCCTGTGTACTCCAGGCCATAAGGGAAGGCCTCTTTCTCTGTCCCTTGGCCCAGGCTCATTTGCATACCTGCAGTCAAGTCAACAAAATGGAACTAAGCTGAGCAGGGTCAGGAAACGCTTTTTCCCTTTCACACATCTCATGAGAGAAGAGAACACCTTCATGGAATAAAGGAGTATAGCCTTCTGTTATTTGGGGACAACTACTAAAATTAAAAAAAAAAAAGATCTCATATCTTCAGTAAATGGAAATAACATTCAAAATCAAGCTACTATAAGGGGACAGTTTTGACATCAAATACTGTGGCAGGAACTTTTAAATAAATAGGGTAATTCATTACACCGATAAACAGAAACAATAACTCAGGAGCAATACACAATCTATCCAATCACATGCCCAGCTATTACAATAGACTGAAAGAGAAATGTTTCCTGTGTCCCCCCTCCTCCTCCCTCTGGTGCCCCTTCCCCAGCATTCTAGAAGTGTTTCATGACTAGACAGAGGTGACAGCTTTCCCCTGGTAGAGGGCACTCTAGCCAGTGCTCTGCTCCTATAAACATATTAAGGTTACTGCAATGGGCAAGGGCAGTTCTAGAAAAGGTTCTTTCCCTGCCCTTTTCAGTCTGTGGTATTCACACGAAAGCACCCAGCTCAGGCACAGAGCTGGCCCTTTCTTGGGAGAAACTTGTGGAATGATGTGTGGTGTGCCCAATTCATCACAAAACCACACACCATTTGTGTTGCCCAAAGGTCTAAGTCCAAACCACTGAAGGCAGAGCAGACCTTCTTCTTCTTCTCCTTCTCCTTCTCCTTCTCCTTCTCCTTCTCCTTCTCCTTCTCCTTCTCCTTCTCATGTTCTTTCCTTGTCTTATTTTAATGATTTAATATTGATTTATGAAAGTATAAGATAATAGGGGTGTAATTCCATACACTTCCTACAACCACATCTCTGTGTCTCCATCCCCTCTATTGGAAACTGTAGTAATTCTTCCAAGGTCACTGAGAAGTGCTGATTCTATAACTATATATCTATATCTATATATTTACCTCATTTCCCATGGTTTCGCCTTTATTTCCTTTCTAAGTCACCCTATTACTACTATTACACCTAGTACTACTTCCATTACACCTATTACTACTTTCAAGTGTCTTTCATTTTTAACTTTTCTTTCTCAAATAAGTGAAACAGTGCCTGACTTCCTCTGGTGTTTTCCAGATTCATTTCCCTTTCATTGATGATGTAAAAACAAGACTCTGGGTGACCAGTGCTTCAAGTCCTGGTGGAATTGGAGTTCAGAGACCTCTAGCTTACTTCTCCTATCACTTACTCTTCTGGGAGTAAGACCAAAATTCTTTTTGGGATGCAGAAGGTGGGAGTTCTTGTCTTTGTAATTGGTAAAGCAGACATTCTTTAGGAGGGAAAAGAGATGCTTGCTTCTAATACAGAGAAGTCAAGATATGCATTTGCTAATGCCTGCTCCATAGCCCAGTTTCCAACTGGGTAGTTCTCTGGTCTTAATGGTCTATAAGGGCGTTCATTTTTGTTCATTTTGCCACTGACAATTTCTTCGCTGGTTTAAGTGGTCTGTGACTATGATTTGTTAGTTCTCATTAGAAGGGAAAAGGTGTAGTCAGGCACTCCCAGGCTTTCATAAATCACATTTGCAGGTGACTTTAGAATGCTAGAACATTTCTGAGCCCAGGACCTGACATGAATAATCAATCCTAAGGATGTGGGTCTGTGTCAGGCGGCCGCACTCAAAGCACTTCCACCAGCCCATCTGTGATTCACTGAACATTCGTGCTTAGGCACAGACAAAGGTGAATTAGTTCCAGACAAAAATGCATCAATGCTCTATTGAATAGTCAATTATTAAATGCATAATGGAATCTGTGGTTAGCAAGGCATGCTGAAGATGTGCCGTGTTTGCACAATTTCTAACAAGAGAGGAAGGCTAGCCTGTAGCTTTTACAAATGAAACAATTCAGTGGTATTTAAGGTAAATTTGGAAACACACATCTTTTCTTAGAGATGAGCCTAGATTTTTGTTCACTATTCACACAGTTTCCCCCCTCCCATTAATTAGACCTGACAGGGTCAACTCTTGAACACAATAGTCAGCGATTCTGGAGGGGATGGATGGGGTAAATTGGGAGAGGAGAAGTAGATCATCCAAATAGTTTTGATCTTTGTTCAGCTTAAAATATATTTGTGTGTGTGTGTGTGTGTGTGTGTGTGTGTGTGTGTGTTTATAATGAACTTCACAGACCTTCAAGCAAACACAGGCTTGCCTTCCTTTCCTCTATCCTTGGCTACACATTTTCAAATGAAGCAAAGCACCATTTCAGAGATGATCTTCTCATCCTGCTAGGCTGACTCAGTCAGCATACTTGTGGTTAAGCAAGTGTTAGGCAGAGCAAGTGCCATCTACATTGCTGGGGGTGTGTGGTTGGTGATGGTGGAGCAGAATAGAGCCCAAGCCATGCCACATAGACAATTGTCAATGCCCAAGAGCCATTTCTGTGTATCAACACTCTATAATGCATTTGCCAACAATGTTTCAGTGAATTAAGACCAGACTTGTGTGAGTCACCCCTCTACCTGACAATGGCACTGCACATTTATATAGCTCTTTTGTTTTCTATGAACTTGGAGATCTATCATCTCATTGCACTCCTTCAGCATCTTTCTGAGGAGAGAAGATCCACTTTCTCCCCTTGGTGAGATCAGGTTCAGCAAGTCTCCAAACCCCTAGGTGTGGCCAGTCCCTTTAGTGTACCAATGGCACAGGGGAATCTGGGCACCAGAAAGCTCTCTTGGACTATCCCTCTCTTCACTCTCTTATATCTCTTGTCTAGGCTGCTCCAGGATGTATTCCTTTATCCCTTGTCTGAAATATGTCTCTTTCTGTGTCTCTTGTCAGTGACTACATCTTCTAGAGACCTGAGTAAACAATTTAATAATGTAGTCACAGTTCAGTCAACTCTCATTATATCCTTATAGTTGAATCCTATGCGGAGTTTCATAGTTTGAGATGGTGTGAGCAGATCTTTTCTGGATACTCCCAGAAGTTTTAAGGCTTTTAAATACATGTCAGATTCATCCAGATTGGTACTTTAAATTGAGAGTGATAAATGACAGCTCTGTCTGCTAGGAAGCCATATAGCATTACAATTTTTTTGAGACAAAATGAATAAAAGTAGAGACGAAGTTACATGGGGTAGTTTGCACACATGAATTTGCCCTGACTCCCCCTTGAGATCTCAACAAAATGCTTGAGAAAAAGGAAGAGAAATAGTGTCAGTCATGCCAAGACAGAGTCAGTAAGAGAGACCCACACATTGGGATGGTAGAGACAGAGGGAATGAGGGTCAGCTTGACCATAAGAATCTGACTGATTCCCTCCCAGACCTCAAGTACCTCTGAAGTCAAAGGTAGGAACCGAGCCTGGTAGGTAGAACACAGGTCTGTGTGAGGTAGAGCCCTGGGTTTCTTGCTTTTGAATGGTTAAAGGAGATGGCTCTGCAGAAACTCAACCAGGGAGGCCCAGACCTCTCAGGACACCGGGGCAGGGGGGCTCTGAGGGTGGTATGGAAATAGAGGAATCTGGTCAAACTTTGTAACCACCTGAAGCAAGGGAAGAAAAGGGAGACACAGGGGGAAGCTTGGACTGGGTGGTGGAGTGCAGTAATACAAAGGACTTTGGATGAGGGGAGAGGAGGGTAGGGGAGGCAGTGGGCTATCTAGTCCAAGATGATGAAGAGGGACTTGAGTTGGTGGTGGGAGTGATGTGTAGATAGACACTTATTACAGGAAGTCAAAAGAGTGGACCTATGTGTCAGCGTTGCCTGGTAAATCAGTATTTCCCCAATAAATGTATATATATGAAATCCTAGTTCTTTTCTTTAGTTCAGCCTTCACAGGAATGTAGGCTTAGAATCCATGTGCAGAAATTAGGGCAAGTTCTCTAGGACAGAGAACAGGGACGAGGAGAGAGGACCAACAACAAAACCAGAAAAGGAAAACTGTGAACTAAGGATTGAGGCCTCAAAGTAACCAGTAGGAGGTCCAGAAAGAGGCACCAGAAAAAACTGGTGGGAGGAAATGGACGAGGACACAATAAAAGTACATTTTCCAGAACTGGAAGACTTGAGTTCGAGGGCCGGTTGGTGGCACACCTGGTTAAGTGTACATGTTAAATACCTGGGTTCTAGCCCCTGGTCCCCACCTGCATGGAGAAAACTTCACGAGTGGTGAAGCAATGCTGCAGGTGTCTCTCTGTTTCTCTCCCTCTCTCTCTCTCTCCCCTGCCCCTCTTGATTTCTGGGATATCTCTATCCAACAAATAAATAAAGAAAAAAAAATTTTAAAAAGTTGAGTTTCATATAGAAAAAAAAGGTTGTCGCAAGGCCAGAGACAGCCCACCAGGCAGAGCACCTGCCCAGCCATGCATGTGGCCCAGGCTCAAACCCTGGCACCACATAGAAGCACTATGGAACCCAGAAAGTTACAGAGCTGAGGTGTGTCTCCATGCCCCCACCCCTTGCCAATAAAAAAGTGGCCTAGGACTGGTGGAGCTGTGCATGCATGAGACCCAGGCTAGGAAAAAAGAAAGGAAAGACAAAGAAAGAGAGGGAGCTGAGTGGTGGTGCACCTGGTTGAGCGCACATGTTATAGTGCTCAAGGACCCAGATTCAAGCCCCTGGTCCCCACCTGCAGGGGGAAAGCTTTGCAAGTGGTGAAGCAATGTTGCAGGTGTCTCTCTGTCTCTCGCCCTCTCTGTCACCTCTTCCTCCCTCGATTTCTGGCTGTTTCTATCCAGTAAATAAATAAATAGAGATAGTGCAAAAAATATTTAAAAAGACAAAGAAAGAGAGAAAGAAAGAGGAAGAGAGAAAAAAAGGAAGAAAAAAAAAGAAAGGGGGAGGAAAGGGTTGTAATACTTTCATCCATTGAGAGATGAGAAATGACCCCTTACTGAAGCAAGAATATCAAAGAGAGGGTCAGATATCCTACAAGTTTCAGAGAGAAAGGGGAGAAAAGAGGAAGAGAGTATGAATTACATAAAAACAAATGGGTTTGGGGGCCAGGTGGTAGCACATCCCGTAGAGCACACACATTAGCATGCACAAAACTCCCCATTCCCTGGAAGCAGGTGGGGACCTGCTTCATGAGTGATGGAGCAGTGTTTCAGGGTTCTCTTGTCTCTGTGTTTTCCTCTCTCTCATCCTCTGTAAAAATGGGGGGAGGAGTGACTACTAGGAACAGTGAAGTAATCATGCAGGCAGCAAGTGCCAGAGATAATCCTGGTAGCAAAAATTTTTAAAAAAGGGGGGCGGGGCTGGGTGGTGATGCACCTGGTTAAGCACCCCCATGTTACAATATGCAAGGATCAGGGTTCGAGCCACCAGCCCCACCTGCAGGGGGAAAGCTTTGTGAGTGGTGAAGCAATGTTGCAGGTTTCTTTTTGTCTCTCTCCTTCTCTCTCACCCTCTTCCCTTTCAGTTTCTGGCTATCTCTTTTCAATAAATAAAGATAATGGAAAAAGAGAGGTGACTCAAAATGGTGTCAGATTTCTTTTTTGAAGTTTTTTTTTAATTGATTGGATAGAGACTGCGAGAAATTGAAAGGGAAGAGATAGAAAGGAAGAGAGACAGAGAGACACTTGCAACACTGCTTGACCACTTGTGAAGCTTCCTCTCTGCAGGTGGGGACAGGGGTTTTGAACCTGGGTACTTACACATTGTAACATGTGTGCTCAGTCAGGTGTGCTACTGCTCAGCACCATAAAATGGCATCAGATTTTTTTAACTGCGCTGTAGGATGCCTGCTGATAATGTATGATCCTTCCAAATTCTTATGGGAGAAAGTTTTTAGTCTCAAAATTCTCTGCATGGCCAGATTGTCAATAAAACAATTACTGCTTATCCTCCTATTATTTTAGAAGGAGTTAAAGGTGAAGTTAAAAAAGTGCCCAACCCCACCATAGCAACAAACAGGAATCAAGGGGCCCAGGAGACAGGCTATCATAGAGGTGAAGGGAATCTTTCCTCTGGTGACAAAAGGTGTCCCAGGTGACAGCTGTATGACACTGCTGGAGAGCAGCTCTATGGGCTGGAGCAGGAGCGGGGAGGGTCCAGGAGAGCTATGAGTAGCTGACACACTGGCACCTGCAGATTATTCTCTGTATTTGACTGTGATGAAAATTGTTAGCCTACTGGGTGAGTATGAAGCAGGAATTGATGTTTAAGATGTTTAACAAAACAAGCACATAGAAAGCTAGGGCAATTTCCACCTGTGGGGAAATGGAAACTGTGTAAGAAAATAAGAGTCAAGGGGGCTGGGTGGTAGTGTGTCTGGTTGAGCACACATGTTACAGTGCCCACGGAGTTCGGTTCAAGCCCCCAATCCCCACCTGCCGGGGGAAAGCTTTGCAAGAGATGATGCAGTGCTGCAGGTGTTTCTCTTTCTCTTTCCCTCTCTGTTTTTTCCTTCTCTCTCAATTTCTCTCTGTCTCTATAAAAATAATAATAATAATAATAATAATAAGAGTCAAGGCTGGGGAAAATAGTTCACCTGGATAGCATGCTGCTTTGCCATGTACATGCCCCAGCTCTCACTGCATTGAAGGAAGCTTCAGTGCTGTGGCCTCTTTCATTCTCTCTGTTTCTATTTAAAAACATAAAAAGAAAAGATGGGATGAATGCTTTGTCTCTGTCACAATCAACATGTATTTGATGCGAGGACAGCACACACCATAGTGACTCATCTGCACATTGTGATGTCATTGTGGTGAGGTGGGAGGGGAGAGGGTAATGGTGTGGAGAGGGTAGACAAGAGCTCAGTCCTCACCTTTCATAACTGACACTGATGACCAGTGCCTAAAACAGAACATGGACCAGTTACATTGCTGGGCAAGATGGAAATGCACACCAGAAAAGTATATGCAGGAGCTGGGTGGTGCCTTACCTGGCAGAGTGCACGTCACCATGTGCAAAAGACCTGAATTCAAGGCTCTGGCCCCCATCTGTAGTGGGGAAGCTTCTTGAGCCATCAGAGTAGTGCTGAAGTTGTCTCTTCTCTGTGTCTCTCCACCTATCCATTTCTCTCTATCAGAAGAAAGAAAAGTGAAAAAAAATATATCTGAAGGACAGTTAAATCATTTTCCTCTGAGGAGCAAGACTGACGTTTCAGGAGAGAGAGGGTGGTAAGTCTCAGATGTTGTAGCTTGGGTGCTATGTACCTGCATCTCAGGCGAGAACCCTGGTTGGATCGAGCTAACGAGGTTAATGGTCTGTTAGGGCAGCTGAGGGTCAGACAGAGACCCTGGGAGTTAGGTCCCTTGAACAGGAAGCCCACACCTTGTTCAGAACAAAAGCAGCTCTTTTTATAAATTTTTCAATTTTAATTATTTTAATTTTTTTATTGTTGTCATAGTTGTTGGTTAGGACAGAGAGAAACGGAGAGAAGAGGGGAAGACAGAGGGGGGAGAGAAAGACACCTACAGACCTACTTCACCATTTGTGAAGGGAGTCGCCGGCAGGTGGGGAGCCAGAAGCTCAAACGGGTATCCTTCCGCTGGTCTTTGAGCTTTGCGCCACCTGGGCTTAACCAGCTGTGCTACTGCCTGACTCCCCAAAAGCAGCTCTTATGACGTGAACAGTGATAGGCCCCTATGCAAATAAGGTATCCTGGAAGGACCAATTGCTGCTAATATCAAGGATTAATAGCAGAAGGGATTGACTTGCTTCCATTCAGGTCCAACAATAGCCTATAAAAGGATTTAGCTACCAGGCGGCTCATCTGATTCAGTACCCACACTATCCACACAAAGACAAGCGTTTGGTCTCCACCTACCATGAAGCAGGTCTACAAGCATCTTCCTCACTCTCTATCTCTTTCTCCCCTCTCAATTTCTCTCTGTCCTATCAAATAAAATAGGAAGAAGACCACAGGAAAAAAATTAAAGTAGATAATAATAAAAAAAGATTTAGCCCTGGGGGAGGTTGGGCGGCACCGAAGCGGGCTAAGCGCACATGGTGCGAAGCACAAGGACCAGTGCAAGGATACCAGTTTGAGCCCCCAGCTCCCCACCAGCAGGGGCTCACTTCACAAGTGGTGAAGCAGGTTTGCAGGTGTCTGTCTCCCCACCTCTCTCAATTTTTCTCTGTGCTACCCAACAACAACGGCAGCAGTGACAACAACAACAACAATAAGGGTAACAATAAGGGCACAAAATGGGAAGAATGGGCTCCAGGAGCAGTGGATTCATAGTGCAGGCTCCGAGCTCTAGCAATAACCCTGGAGAGAGAGAGAGAGAAAAAAAAAAGATTCAGCTCTAGGACGTCAGGACATTGTGTGTGCTGTCCTGCATGAGTGTGATGTTCTCTTCCCTGTGAACGTCACCTTGCCTGATTTGTGTGTCCCTCTGAATCTTCCTGGTGACAACTGTGCCAAGCCCAGCACTGTAACACCCCACCAGACCCAGGGCCTATTTTCTCCACATTAAGTCTCTTTCCTTCCTTGACTGGCCATTTCCCTGTGTGTACCCTTCCTAGATTGCTTTCCAGCAGTGCCCCCAGGCTGGGTTCTCTGCTCTGCTGCATGTGCTCACTCCAGTCCAGGATGTGACTGACCCAGGGATACCTCCTCTCTTGCCTGCTCCCCAACTCCAGTTAGACTTTTCCTCAGGGCTTAAAACACTGCCATGAAATCAGAGACCACGGAGGAGGGATTGGAGTGGGGGAGATCCCAGTGAGTGTGGCTGCGGTGAGAAGTGCAGGGGGTCTGGATCAGTGAGGATGGCTGCTGAGGGGTGCTGGGAGGACTGGAGGGGGTGCTGGGCAGAGGGTGCTGGGCCCCAGACGCTCAGGTGCACAGAGACAAAGACACCTGCGGAAGCATCACGGAACATGTGTGTCTGGATTCTGGGGACCCCACCACAAGGCTAACTCTCCTTCCCCTCCCTCCTCTTCCCCCTCCTCCTCCTCCTCCTCTTCTCCCTCCTCCCTCCCCCTCCTCCCCTCCTTTCCCCCCTCCCCCTCCCCACCTCCTCCTCATCCTCCTCTTCTTCCTTCCCCTGCTCCTCTTCCTCTTCCTTCTTCTTTTAAGGCTGGCTCTTCAGCTGGATCAACCTCCCTAGCTCCTGCTCCAAGCCCACCATCCATCTGTGTGCTTGTGAGTGAAGGCACCTGGCCAATATTCTCTGACATTTGAGGCTGGAATTAGGTTTGATCCTGAAGGCCTAAGAGTCACTCAAGGGCATGTTTCTGACTTAGTGACTGTTGGGCAGACTAGGGGTGGGGAGGGCACAGACTCTCCCTGTCTAGCTCTGCTTGAACCCTAGGGACTAAGTGTCACCTGCAGGATAACTAGGGGAATAGCATAAGATCCTGCAAATGACTTTCATGCCTGAAGCTCTGAGCTCCCTGGTTCAATCCCCAGCACTACCATCACTGTTTTTCTGTATCTCTCTCATTAAAATAAAAAAAAATTTTTTTAAAAAGAGGTCTTCCTGCAGGTGGCTCTTAGTCCCTAGGGTTCAAGCAGGCCTAGCCAGGGAGAGAGTGCAGCCCCACACTCAGTTTACCCAGTGGGCACTAAGTCAGGAACAGGCCCTGGAGTGACTGTTGTAGGCCTGTTCCTTCACTTGTTATATATATATATGATATAGGAAGATAGGCAGAGAAAGGCAGACACCTGCAGACCTGCTTCACTGCTTGTGAAGCAACCCCCCTATAGGTGGGGAGCCAGGGACTTGAACCAGAATCTTTGCATGGGTCCTAGCACTTTGTGCCATGTGAGCTTAATAGGGTGTGCCACCGCCCCAGACCCCCTTCATTCCTTTTCTAAGTCATGCCTCCACCTATTACTACTTCCAGTGTCTTTCCTTTTTTTCCTCTTCTCTCTCAGATAAGAGAGAGAAATACCTGGCTTCCCTTGATGTTTTCCAGATTTGCCTCCTTTTTGTTGATGGTATAAAAGCAGATTCAAAGATTCCAGGTGACAAACACTTTGGGTCTTGAGGGTACAGAGCCCTCTGGTCATTTTCCTCTATCCTGTACCCTGAGAGTATGGACCAAAATTCTTTTTGGGTTGCAGAAGGTGGGTGTTCTGGCTTCTGTAATTGCTGGACATGAGCATTGGCAGGTCAATCCATACCCACAGCCTCTTTCTATCTTTCCCTGGTGCGATAGGGCTCTGGAGAGATGATGTTCCAGGAAGCATTGGTGAGGTAGTCTGCCCAGAGACTTCAGGATGTACCATCTAGAACTTGGTGGTTTAAAGATGGTGAGATAGAAAGCAGGACAAAATGTTTAATAAACAGGAACTATAAAGTAGGAAAAGAACAGATGAAAGTAGGAAGCTTTTTAGCCAGAGTGCTGTTCTGCTCTGGCTTTTGGTGGTACATGGGGTTGAACCTGAAACTTTGGAGCCTCAGGCATGGAAGTCTTGCAGAGATGACCCCAACATGTGTCTTGGCATCCCACCTCCCTAGACCCCTGCCCCACTGGGGAAAGGGAGAGGCAGGCTGGGAGTATGGATCCACCTGCCAATGCCCATGTTCAGTGGGGAAGCAATTACAGAAGCCAGACCTTCCACCTTCTGCACCCCATAATGATCCTGGTTCCATACTCCCAGAGGGATAAAGAATAGGAAAGCTATCAAGGGAGGGGATTGGATATGGAGCGCTGGTGGTGGGAATTGTGTGAACATGTACCCCTCTTATCTTATAGTCTTGTCAATATTTCCATTTTATAAATAAAAATAAAAAAGAAAGTCTTGCAGAACCATTATCTGTTTCCTTAGCTCAGGAAGGCTGCTTTTAAGTCAAACCCACAACTCATTCCTGGGTTTCTCAGATGGTCCTCTGAGGCCAGTGCTGGTTGCTGCTGACTGAGCTCTAGGAAGGACAGTGGTCACAGCCATTTGGCTGCTCTTGCCTGATCTCTCGCCTGCTGACTCTCTGTGGCTCTGTCCCCTAGCCCCCATAAAGGAGTCTGCCAAAAACACTTGCTCTGACTATTTTTAAAGAGGCCCATTTAGCAGGGAAGTAGTGCCAACTACACAGCCGCTAAATGAGCTGACAAATGAAGCTCCCTTCTTCCCATTCTGTCCAGGGCCATGTGGTCTATTCTTGGATGTTCAGGGCAGGATTTTTCCCTTAAAAAATATTTTTAAGGCTGCCAGTCCAAAGTGCAATATCATCTGTATGCCCTGGGGGTCAGTCTGTGAGGCCTGGAGAGAAAAGTCACCAGCAGGGAGAATGGCCAGTGGGCTTTGCAGAGCCGAGCCTGGGTGACTGGATTATGCTTCTGTAGATATGTGTCCACCTCTCCCTGGATCCTTTTACTTCTCAGTGTTCTTGGGGGCAGCTTGAGGGGACCCCCAGTCCACAGATGATTATAGCACACACTTTGAAGCATAATGATATACGCAATTCATTTAGCTCCTAGACTCACCCATATTGGCCAGTTTTTTTTATTATTCCCATCTTCCAGATGAGGAGAGGTTAAGCCACTCACCCAAGGCCATATAGTCAGTAGGTGGCGGAGCTGGGGCTCAGATCTCTGGAAGCTTGCTCTAAAGTGTAAGCTCTGAAGCCCTGCACTGCCTGCCTGACTCTCAGATGCCTAGCTGCCAGTTCCAGGAGGCCATGTAGATCATGGAAGGCTTCCTGGAGGTGGTAGGAAATCAGGTTGACCTTTCAGAAGGGCATCCCAAGCCTCCCTTGACCATGCCCCAGTGTGCCCTGTGCCCTTGCTGACTACTTTTCTGTGTTCCAAGTCACTGGAGTCCGTCTCTGGGCCTTTTCTGTGTTCCAAGTCACTGGAGTCCGTCTCTGGGCCTTATCTCTGGGCCTTATCTCTGAGCTTCTCTCTCTTCAAAACCTCTTGAATTCCCAAGAGAGGTGGAATGATCATCTGTAAGAATAATCTAATCATTCTTGAGGCTGACAGGGTCTGCCTCCTACCTGCTCTCTGTGGGGAAGCAGGCTCAGCAGTGACTCTGCCTTGCTCATGACACTCCCCTGCTAGAGCTGGGGTCTCCTAGCCAGGGGGTTTCCACCCGGGGAAGCCCAGTACCATCTGCCACATCACTGCTGACATTTCCTCATATTATCCTCCTTGGTGAAGACTTCTCACCTAATCCAAGTGTCAGCAACATGGCAGGGAGAGGGGCCTTGGGTTGCCAGGAGGGTTTCCAACAGCAAAAGAAAATAATGACCAGATGGTTTACCTCAACCAGCCAAAATGCAGATGTGTGTGGGTGATGGCTGCCTCCAAGAAGTGCTGTAATGCAGAGAACTGCGACCCAGAACAAATGGCAAAGGGTCAGAAAAATTAATTATGAAATGTGGCCCAAACTGGCATTGATCACCTTAAGGACCCAAAGTGTCTTGGGCCTGTAAAAGGGGCTCTCTTACCCTTCCCCACTAGGGAAAGAGAAAGACAGGCTGGGAGTATGGATCGACCTGTCAACTCCTATCTTCAGTGGGGAAGCAATTACAGAAGCCAGAACTTCCACCTTCTGTACCCCATAATGACCCTGAGTCCATACTCCCAGAGAGATAAAGAATAGGAAAGCTATCAGGGGAGGGGATGGAATATAGAGTTCTGGTGGTGGGAATTGTGTGGAGTTGTACCCCTCTTATCCTATGGTTTAGTCAATGTTTCCTTTTTATAAATAAAAAATTTTTAAAAATTGGAATAAAGTATAATTACCCAAAAAAGTTGCTAGAAGGATGAAAGTGAAGTCTTTTATGCACTCATTAAAAATGAAGTTACTTCCTTCAAAAAAAAAAAAGGCCCTCTTTGAGAGCTCGCTCCTTGCTGCTTCTCACTCTTGAGACCCCACGTGTGCGTATGCATGGACTTTGCTTGCCTGCCTCAGTAAATGCTCAGCTTGTCTGAGACTGATGGTGTCTGAGCACTTCTCCCTCTGAACTCCCATCAGAGTTCTGGAATATGCTAGAATACCATCTGCCACCATTTGCCTAAGTGTCCCCTCTCTGGGCTCAGGTTCCCTCTGCCTTCAGGGCCTGGGATGAAGGCCAAGAATACTGTGTAGATGACCAGGAACTCTCCTCTGTCCCTTCTCAGCTTTGGGCTGGACCACTCTCAAAGCCTCTTTGGAGTCTGTCAAGTTTCCTTTCTCTCCTCACTAGGCGTGAAGCAGCTCCTGGCACTCCTGGCATGAGGACGCTAGGCTGTGGCCATTCAGCAAGGCCTGGCTTTCCCACTTGCTACCTCAGATAAACCACATGATCAGTCCCTCCCAGCCTTAGCTTGTGTGCCTATGAACTGAGGATCACAATGGCAAACTCTGTGACACCAACTTTCACAAAAGAGAACTCATGTGATACCCTTGTCATGGTACCTGCCTTGTATGTGATGCTTTTCCAATTAAAAATTTTTAATATTTTATTTATTTATGAGAAAGATAGGAGGAGGGATAGAGAGAAAGAACCTGACATCGCTCTGGCACATGTGCTCCTGGGGATCAAACTCAGGACCTCATGCTTGAGAGTCTAATGCTTTATCTACTGTGCCACCTCCTGGATCACCCAATTAAAAAATTAAAAAAAAATTTATTGTCACCAGGATTATCTCTGGGGCTTAGTACCTACTAATCATGACTCCATCATTTCCAGTGTTCATTTTTCTCTTTTCCTTTTGGACAAAGGGTGAGAGACACACAGAGAGATAGAGACAGAGATAGGAGGAGAAGAGAGAATGGCAGGATAGCTCCACTGCTCACGAAAATTCCTCCCTGCAGGCAGGGACCAGGGACTTGAACTCTGGTCCTCTCACATGGTAACACTTGTACTCTCCCAGGTGTGCCACCACCTGGCCTCTTTAATAATCTCTCTGAATGGTACTGCTGTCATCACCTTGTCTTCATTGTCATGACCCCCACACAGTCCCAAATCATCCCACCCACTGAAGCACACACTCCGCCCAAAGTTAACCTACCCATAAGCGCCATACCACAGAGCCTTCAACTCATGATAATTTCAGGGGTTCTCCACAGTGTTTCCATTTCTTTTAAAAACCAGAAGGAAAACAAGGACATGATAGAAACAAGGTTATGAGTAGAAATCCACTTTGATTCATCTTCATTTGTATACCAGCCAATCAGAAAAAAATGATTTTTTTAATGCTGGATGTGGTTGCCAAAACTGCCTGGAATTGGCCACAAAAGTCACAGGATGTTCTATTTCTGTGGATGTGAACTAGGAGCGCCATCTTTGGGGACTGTTGGTAACAATAGTGAGAATGCTATTACAGTCACAATAGTGACAATAGTGAGAATGCTATTTACAGTCACACAGGGAGGCTAAGGGACACCGGGAATGTGGACGTGGGACCCTCAACTAGGGGTGTATGTATCTAACTGTAGGGCCACACCCTGCTTAGGCTCACCCAGGCAGCCAGTTCTCAGTGTGACCTTGGTTATGCCCGCTACAGAGGAACCAGCAGCTGGAGAGGGAAGAAGATGGGTGTGGCAATGTTAGGATTAGGGACTAACAATGTCCCCTGGTGGCACAGAGGATCTGTACAATGACTCCATGGAAATACGTCATAGAGGGCCAACAAGATAGCTCACCTGGGAGGTTGCCTGCTTTGCCAAGTGGACAATCCAGGTTCGTACCCAGCCCTGATGCACATTGGTGCTGTGCTGCCTTTCTTTCTCTCCCTCTGTCTTTGTCTCTCTAACAAAAGCTCAGGTCCATGGAACCCGAGCAACAATGAATGAATGAGTGAATGAATGAGTGAATGAATGAATGAATGCATTGACAAATAAAAAAGGAATGCCATTACTAATAGACTCAGCATGGTGTAGAAAGGACCACTGAGTCACAGCTTCTTCTTTGTCTGCATATTCTTGGTTACTGGTAGCATCGGTTCATCATTCACTTTTGGGGTGAATTACCTGGACATATATTTGCCTCCTTAAGAAGATAACTGGATTTCCTGTGATTTCTCACCTTCACCAATAGGGTCTGGTCCTGAGCTGACATGGACCCATTTGTGGTAGGAGACATGGCAGCATCTTCTTCCAACCTCTCATGGATCTATTCATTTTGTCTGGGCTGCTACTAAGTTGGGACATCTACCCCTTTTGAATTTTGAATACTTCATTAGATACTCGGTTTTATTTTCTTCTAAGAGGTTTGTAGTTTACATTCCATACTGAGGTTTCTGTCCCATTTGGCATAATTTTTATATTTATTTATTTATGAGAGAGGGAGAGAGAGAGAGGTATCGATTTCAGTGCTTCTACATATGCAGTGCTAAGAAATGAATTCAGGACCTCACATATATAAGTCCTGACCTACTGATGGGCCACCTCCCTACCTGCTTCCATCTGGAATCTTTTAACATAAAGTAGATATGTAGCATTTATTTTATTTAAAAAATTTATTTATTATTGGATAGAAACAGGGGAGGAGGAGATATAAAGAAATATTTTCAGCCCTGTTTCACCACTCTTGAAGCTTTCTCCCAGTGTGTGGGGACCAGGGTCTTGAACCCCGGTCCTTGTACACTGTAGTGTGTGCACTTAACCAGGTGCACTGCTACCTTGCCCCGATATGTAGCATTTACTTACTTACTTACTTACTTATTCACTTAGTTATTTCTTGCCACCAGGGTTATCACTGGGGGCCCCACACTGCCATCCCCAAACCTAGGAGAGTGGCCTCAGTAGAGACAGTGGCCTCAGTAGAGACCAGTTCTTGGCCTTCTCCCCTCCAGCACCAGTGAGCAGAGGAATGGGGCCTCACCTTAACCACTACTCCTGTGTGCCACACACTCTCCTGTAAGCAGAGCTGGGGCTTTCTCTCTGGATCTGCACATGTGTGACAGCTACCCAGTGACCACTGTGGGGACCTCCTGGGGTGGCAGCAGTGAGCACTGTGCCTTGCCTGACCCCCAGAGGGCGTGCTGGCCACAGAGTCATTCAAAGACCCAGTACGGAGGTGGAGGCTGCCTGAAGCCACTACTAAGGGCCAACGCAAGGTACAATGGCCTCTTAAACACTGAGTTGGGGGTAGGGGTGGGCTGTGGTGCACCTGGTTGAATGCACATATGATTGTGTGCAAGGACCCAGGTTCAATCCCCTAATCCCCACCTACAGGAGGATAAGCTGCATAATCAGTGAAGCAGTGCTACAGGTGTCTCTCATTCTTTCTCCCTCTCTATCTCCCTATACCCTCCCAGTTTCTCTCTGTCTCTGTCAAACAGAAGAAAGGAAGGAGAATGACTGTTGGAAACAGTGAGTTTGCTGTGCTGGAACCGATCCTCAACAATAACCCTGGTGACAAGAAAAAAAAAAAAAGAAAAAAAAGTAAAATACTGAGTTGTGACCCTCCTTGGAGAGTCAGCTATGGACTGACTCACTTCCTTCCTCCCTAACATCTGAGCATAAATCCTGAGAAGCCATATCTAGGGATATATTGGGAGATCCTGGCCTCTTGTCAGTGCCTGGGAGCCTGAAGGAAATAAAATTCTGATGCCCAAGTGCTTGCTATGGCAGACTGAGCAGGCAAGCACCATCTGGGAGGGAAAGTAGGAGGCTCATGAGAGAGTCACTGTGACCTATTTTATTAACAAGAAGGGAGAGAGAGAACTGGAGCAGCTCTCTACGGTGCTAGGGATTGAACTCGGGACCTCCAGCCTGTGAATCCTGCACCTTCTCCCAGGCCACCTACCCATCCTCCTGATGCCCTGACGTGGAGGAGACCAGTAGAGCTTACAGAGAATGACTGAGGGGACAGGCAGGCCCAGAAGCTGATGTGGAAATGCAAAGGGAGAGATCTCTGGTAGCTGCCATCCCTGTGGAGATCAAGTATGAAACAAGAGAGATGCCTGGGACCCTGTTAACTCTCAGGCTTAAAAGCTAAGCAAAAGAGTCACAAGTTGAAGCCATACAGTGCCTTTGTGTCTACCTGTCACCTTACCTGACACCAGAAACCTTCTGGGAGAGAGGGCCAGGTGGTAGCACACCTGATAAGTACATACATTACCATATACAAGGACTTGGGTTCAAGCCTTGGGCCCCACCTAAACAAGGGAAGCTTCATAAGTGGTGGAACAGGGCTGCAGGTATGTCTCTTTCTCTCTCCCTCTCTTATCTCCTTAATTCTCAATTTCTGTCTCTATTCTAAATCAGTAAGCCAAACAAAATAAAAGGAAACCCCACAGTAAAACTCTGACTTTAGAACTTATGCTCTGGGGGCTGGTTGATGGCTTACCCAGTAGCCTGTGCAAAGTCCAGGGTTCAAGACCCCAGTCTCCACCTGCAGGGGAGAAACTTCCTAAGTGGTGACTCAGTGATGTAGGTGTCTCTCTTTCTCTCTTCCTCCCCTTCTCTCCTCAATTTCTCTCTTTCCTGTAAGATTAAGGAGAAAGAGAGAGAGAGAGAGAGAGACTTACAGAGCATCATATAGACACAGGAGCAGTGATAACCTTGGCAGCAATTAAAAAAAAAAAAAGTAGCCTCTGGAGAGAACTGGTTACCTCTTCACTTTCATCTCCTGGCCTCATGAAAACCCCACCTTCTGTCAGTTTGAACTTGAAAGCATGCAGAGCAGGCAGCTTCAGGAAGCACAGTGCCCACGTGACCCAGCTGAGAAACAAATGGTACATACAGTGCCAGCACCCTTGGACACCTTCTGGAAAGGAAAGAAAGGGAATCTGAGATCCGACAGAACTACACATCCCAGCCCTGCCATTTGCACATTGAAGGTCTAATCAGGCCTGCTGAGAAGACATCCCTTTGGGTTCGATAAGAGTTCTCCTGTGCCTCTGGCCACCTGCCTTCTTTGCAGAGAAGTCTCTGCTGATCACAGAGACTCCTGGCAAGCTGTAGGCACACTGGCAGAGCAGGCACCCAACCTGCTCTCCCCCTTCCTAGCTGTCCCTACCTTTCACACTGCAGCCCTCCACTGGGTCTTCTCCCTGAGCCTCCGACCCTGCCTCTTCTTACTAATCCCTGTCTTGCTTCTGGGACCATGTAGCATCCAGCCCTCGCTCCTGCTCTCCTCCCTGCCACAGTCAGCACATGAGGGAGACAGAGTCACCAGTGCTGGTGAGCAGACAGTGGGCTCTCAATAGTCTAACAGTCACCACAGCCTGTCCTTAAAGATCATTACTTGGGGCTAGTGGTGACACACTCAGTAGAGCACATGTGTTACTGTGCACAAGGACCTGGGTTCAAAGCTCTGGTCCCCACATGCAGGAGGGAATCTTTACGAGCAGTGGAGTAATGCTGTAGGCATCTCTTCTTCTCCCTGTCTTTTTATCTCTCTGTTTCCCACTCTTTATTTAAAAAAAGAAAACAAATGGCCCCTGGGAATGGTGGAGTCATGTAGGCACTGAGACTCAGAAAGAACCCTGTGGGCAAAAAAGTCAATAAAAAATGCTCCTTGTGACAGATCTACTTTTGACCAGAATGAGAGAACTTTGCAACCCTTCCCCTGCCCCTCTCCAAGAAAGCTCATTTCCTTATCTGGCAAGATGTTTCCTGAATTTGGAGTGGATAGAGATGGCAGGGAGAATGCTGCCAGGGGATGTTTTGGGGCTTGGGGAAGCCCCAAGAAAGGTGGTGTGCACTTGACCCCCCTACTAATTAGTCTCATGCACAGGCCACATGAAAGGCAGCTGCTTCAGATAAGTGATGGGGACTGTGATTCAAACAACAATGGAAACTGTCAGCCAGAGATTTCCAGATCTATTGCCTGGGATCCAGGCTCAGAGATGCTTACACAGTCTCACCAGGCCCTATAGATCACTACATATACCTTCTCCAACACTAGTCAGGGGCCACCAGCTGCCAGCTCAGATGGTCAAAAGCCTTTGCCAACTCAAATAGTCACTAGGGACTTTTTGTTGTTGTTGTTGTTGCCACTAGGGCTGTCTATGGAACTTGAGCTTGCACAACTCCTCTGTTCCTGGCAGTCAATTCACTTCCTTTTCCTTTTTATTTCTTTTTTTTGGGGGTTGGGGGGTTGGGGGAGATAGTTGTTGAGAAAGAGAGAGAGAAAAAAGACACCTGTAGTGCTGTTCCACAATTGGTGAAGTTTCCTTCCTGCAGGTGGGGACTGGGCACTTGAACCTGGTCCCACCTGCATAGTAATGTGTAATGTTCTGCACTACCACTGGATCCCCTGAGGACTTTCAGGCAGTGTTAACTAAATCCAATCATGTCTGAAATAGGGCAAATAAAACTAAAAAGGCAGGCATGTTTCTGACAAGTAGGCAGCAATTGGACAGCTTGACAGGGCTTTAAATAAATGGCTGTTATAAGGAAAAAGTCAACGAGAGTCTAAAAAGGGTGCATACTGCCTCTTGCCTCCTATGCCCCCACACTGCCTGGGGTCAGTGGGTGGAGGAGCTATAATTGTGCCTCAAGTGGCTTTAATGGCATAGGAGGGAATTCTGAGCCCCCAGGTCGAAACAGATCTGTTCAGAGGGGTGCAGCTCACAAAGCTCCCAGCTCACTTTAGATCAAAACAGTCCTGGGAATTCCGGAGGGGGAAGAATCCGTGAGGGGTCCAGAGATGGAAATAGATGTGTTTATTCTAAGCAGCTTGGAAGCCTTGCCTCACAGATCATCTCTTTGCTCTTTTATTTTTTGGTAGACATTGGGGATTCACTGCTCTGGGCATACTTTTTCAGGCAGAGACAGAGGGAGAGAGAAATACAAAAATCCCCCAGCCTTTTTTTTTTTTTTTTTTTTGCTACCATGGGACTTAATATCTGCATGACTCTACTGCTTCTGCTGGTCACTTTTTGTTAGTGGGCGACACACACACACACACACACGTGAGAAACAGAAAAAAAGAGAGAGGAGAAACCCCTGTATCACTGCTCCATTACTTATGAAACACCACCCTTCCCCCACAAGTGGGGACCAAGGGCTTGAACCCAGACCCTCACACATGGAAGCATATCTGTTCTACTGGGTAAATCACTACTCAGTTGAAAGCCTGGCTGAATTTGGGTGATGCAGCTGGTAGAGCATCCTTTCAGATGAGCTATCTTGGCAGCCCCAGTGACCACGTCACCTGTTTCTCAACCTTTTCAGTCCGAGTAAACTAGGCTTTAAAAGATAGTGGCATTTAGGGGTGCTGTTCTGTATTTTTTTGGGGGGGGAGTTTCTTATCTTTCCTGAGGAACCAACCATTCATGTGTGTATGTGTGTGTGTGTGTGATTAAAATCACCACCCTGGCTGAAGACCTCCCACTCCCTGGCCCTCCCATTGTGGCACTAATGAGGAAACCTGTGATGACCACCTGTAGGCTCCAGGAGAAAGATGGGAGAGGAGGAGCATAGTCTGGAGCCCAGAGAGCCACCAAGTAGCTGCGTCTTCCAACAAGCCAACAGAGGACGCTCAAGGTGGAGACCAGCATCCCTCTAGGGCCTCCATCTGGACTCCAAAGCATCCCTCCCATGATGTAAGAGGATTTATACTTCTCAAGGCATCACATATTCAGGCCCCCATTTTGTGCAATGTCACCTTGAGGACCAGCAATCCACTTAGCTGTGTCCTCCAAGGTGAGGTCTCTGATATCCCAGAAAGCCAGAGGGCCACTGGAAGTGGGAAGGAGAGCTGCCTCTTAGTGGAGACACGTGGTGGTGATGCCACTATCAGACACGAGGGACCAGGGCCTCTCAAGAAAGTCACTCTTGGACTAGCTTGAACACAACTAGGGATCAGGCCTGTTCCTCAAGTAAAGGTAATAACTTAGATAAATGTGTGGACATTCTGGTATCAGTGAAGGTGGGTCAGTGCAGGAAGAGTCTGGGGAACTTTATGAAAGAGCTTTACCTTATGTTATTGTCACCTGTCTTCTCTTTATCACAGACATGCACATATCTGCAATGTATGTACATATATATATATATATATATATATATATATATTAAAACGTATAGAGGGAATCTTGAGTACAGAGTTTGATGATTTCCCACCTATGGGGGATACCCATGGAACACCATCCAGGTCAAGTTATAGAACATTTCTAGAATCTTTAACCCCTAAAAAGTATTTTTTTGTGTCCTTTGCCCGTTACTGCCTACCTTTCCCCAATAATACTAATTCTGACTTTGGTCACCATTGAAGAGGTTGACCAGTTATTTGCTGAACTCAAGCAGTGTTTGTGTCTGTCTGGATCTTCTTTTTTAAAACTCAGTGTGAGGTCTGTGTGAGCTTTCATGTTGTGGTGAATTACAGCTGCCAACCATCCTTTCTTAGTGCTTCTGGGGCAAGCCCCCTGAACAGATGTACTGCAGTTATATTATCCATTCCAGCCAAGAGCACTTTGGTTGCTACCAGCTTGTACAATTGCAAACAGAACTGCAATGAACACACACTCTTGTGCAAGTCTCTGTGTGGGCATATGCACTCATTCTGAGTGGGGGGTTGTATGTTGAGAAATCAAATTGCTAGTTACAGGGTAGTCTTATGTTTAGCTTTAGTCAAGACTGCCTGACAGTTTGGGAAAGTGTTGAGCCAATTTACACTCCTGCCAACAGTGAGGGGAGTTAGTGGAGAGCATTTAAAGTAAAAATTGTCACACCCACACTTCTATCCTAACTCTACACCATGCCCCAGTCATAATCAGCTTTGTAAATCAAGGTGGATATGAATGGGACATAAGATCCAGTGAATTCAAGGCTGGAATTGGCCGTTGGTCAGCTTTGGGAATCAGTCCGTGACTGGGAGAGAGCAAGATCAGCTTTTTATTTGAAATTCAATGCAGGGGTTACCCCAAATTCTGGGCCTAACACATGCATCGCACCATCTCTGAGTGGCCTCCTGGGGTGTTTTTTTATTATTTATTTTATAGAGGGAGAGATATTGCTGAGAGACAGCACAGCACCATGTCACCATCCATAGAACTCCCCAGTGAAGTCCATGGTGCTCTTACATGGAGCTAGGGCTCAAACCCAAGGCCTAGAGCATTGAAAGCTATATGTTCAACCAGGTAAGTTGTCTCCTGGTCCCAAGACTATGTTCTGATTCACACACTGAGCCAGCCTTTGGGCTGTCAATTGGTGTTCTTCACTTACTAGGACTTTGGTAACTGGGATGCTGGTGGTGCTGGGTAACACTTAGTGACCCCTCCCACCCTGGTGCGGGCACTGTCTCCTTCTGTCCCTTCAGTAGTAATGGCATGGTGCTAACAGCGGTCCTATTTAGAAGCCATGACTCAGGGGGGTGAAATATTCCCCACCCCCAGGTATGCAGCTCATGGGGAGAAGGTCTGGGATCTAAACTTTCATTTAGCCACAAAATCCTTCCTTTCATTTCCTCCCCTTTCCTTTCCCTTACCTCCCCTCCACTCCTCTTATCAGTTCCCTCCCCATCCCTCCTCTCTCCTCTCCTTCCTTCCCTACCCCCCTCCCTTCTTCTTCTCTCCTCTCCTTTCCTTTCCCATTATAAAGCTTCCTGTTACTTACAAATACATACTTGGCACAGATTCAAAAAGGTACAAATGAGAAAACAAATAGAAGAAGCCTAAGGCACATATGCACTAACACTTTCATCTACCTCTGCACCCAAAATTGACCATCACTGCTAGTTCCCATGTGCCTGTATAGACACGGTACACTTTCAGAGAGAGACATTCAGCATGCTGTGCTCTCCTCACTCTATCACCCTGCCTCTTGCTTTAGCAAGTCATATAGAATGGTTTTCCATTTAGGCATAAACAGTGCCCTCTTTTTTTCACAGCTATCATATCATTTGTGTAGCCACCGCTCTGCAGAGGCATATGCAGGTCACATATGTTTGTTCTAGAAGGCAATACAGTCACACATAGCCTTGCACAGATGCCACCTTCAACACATGTCTTGATGAATATCTACAAGTAGGATTACTGAGACATAGGGAGTGCCCATGTGATGTTACTTAAACACTGCTAGCCTGGCCCCATAATAACTAAGCCAGTGGTTCAAATTCCAGGAACCTAGGAGACACAAGATCTCAGAGAACAGACACATTTCTTGTCTTGTGTCTGATGACTGTGTGAAGAAGAGAGCCACTACTCTCCACAGCTGCCAGGTCCCCTGGCACCATGGTGCCTCCTCACTTCTCTCAGGTGGCTCTATCCATGTAGGCTTGTCTCCCAGATTTGGGAGAGCCAGGGAGAGCTGAGGACAGGAGCCACCATTCCACCACTTCGTTACATTTGAACTGTGACAGCTTGAGGATGGGTTTTTGAGGGTGTGGCTATGGCTTAATTATTAAATGAGGTATCAGGAGATGGCTCACTAGGTTGAGCACACATTTGGTTCCATGTTCAAGGACCATGTTCAAGGGTTGGATCCCTCAGTGACTCATGTTGTGAGTCACAGGATGTCTACAGAATCCTGGCTCTAAATACATCAGATATGAATAGCGTTCCTTACCAACTGGTGGTCCTCAATGATTGTTTTTAGACATTGTTAAATAAATGACTTTACATAAAATGTTGCCATGATGAGTTAAGAGCATGATGCTCATGTAAATAAAGTCTCATTTGTCCTCTTACCTCATCACCACCACTATATGATGTTGTGTGGTTTATTACCAATCTACCTGGATCTTGCCCTTCGCCTGTGTTGAACTTGTACTTCAGAGTTCTACAAGTGTATTCACTTTCGGGTTACTATATAGTTGATTTTATATTCTTAGTCAGTTTTCTGAATAATTGTATTGGCATTATGTAAGAATTCAGCTTCAGGCCTCATGCCTACAATTCACAATCCTAATACTACTTGTTAAACTGTCCTTTATTCTTGTGTTGAGGCCCCCTTGTCCAAGATATTCTGATATGAGAGGGTTTATTTTTTTCTTCTCCTTATTCTCTTTCCTTGTTTATATATCTGGCTTTATGTATATACTGCATGATTTTGATAATTGTACTTTTGTGTTTACAATGTCTCTGGGGTAGGAAGTAAAATTACTTCTCATTGAGGACCATTGCATATCACACAGGTGTATTATATTCCCACCTTATAGGTGAGTCTCAAGAAACTGAGTCTCAGAGAAGTTAAGTGACTTGAGGTCTGGGAGGTGGTACAGTGGATAAAGCATTGAACTATCAGGTATGAAGCCCCTAATTCAATCTCTGGAATCACATGCATCAGAGCAATAATCTGGCTCTCTTCCTTCCACTCACAGATAATTTCATATATCTTTGAAAAAAGATAGAGGAGTAACTTCTGCAGGATATCTGATCTAGGAAAGCTTGACACCACAGTCTGGTCACAATGAGCCTGGAGGAATGGGGGAAAAATAAAAGACAAAAGACTTCAGTCAGGGTGAGGAGAAATGGTCACTGAGCCTGGTGCCTCCAGGAAGCCATGTCTATCAGCTCTCTCTTTTTAAAATTTTATTTATTTAGTGGCTAGAAACAGCCAGGAATAGAGAGGGAATGGGGAAATAGGGAGGAAGAGAGGCAGAGACACTTGCAGCCCTGCTTCTCTACTCACAGAGCTTTTCCCCTGTAGGTGGGGACCAGGGGCTTGAACCCTTGCCCAGGTTGTTGTACATAATACTGTGTGCTAACCTAGGTGCTCCATTATTTGGCCTTCTGAGAGAAACATTTTTCTTTCTATGAAGGTTGACTCTCAGACTCCAAAGACTCTGTACTGATATTTACATTTCCAGAGTGGATAGAAATGCATTTTGTGGTTAAAAAGTTGATAGACGACCCAGGTGGTGGCACAGTGGATAAAGCATTGGATTCTCAAGCATGAGGCTCTAAGTTCAATTACTAGCATCCCATGTGCTGCAGAGATGTTCTGGTTCTCTCTAGCCTCCTTGCTCATAAAAAAGTAAATGAGTCTTTTTTTTAAAATTAATCAGCTGAAAAAAAAATGGAGACAGTGTTAACTCCCCTGCCCCACAATCTAGTTAAGTTTCACTCTGCCTCTATAAAATCCATTAATGATCTGCTAGCTTTTCTTTCTTTAGAATAATGTAGTGTAAACCCAGACACTAAACACACACGCGTGCACACACACACACACACACACACACACACACACACACACACACACACACACACACTTTTTTCCTTCCAGCTAGTTTAGTTCTGTTTCTTAGCTTTCACTTATTCAGTTAACAAATGTGACATGGTAAACTTGATAGCATTGCATTTGAGGAACTGAAATATATAGAAAAGCTAGAGCTTCTGTCTTTAAAAAGTTCAATCTATTCACCAGTCTGGGGTTAGTGCACAGAAGCAAGGGGCAGCCTAGAGAGTGGGCACAGCATTGGCATATGCACAGGCCTCGGAACATGGCAGGGTTTAGGGTTTTAGAGGAATCACATGCCCTTTTCTTTTTTTTTATAGGTGAGTTAATATATATATATTTTTTATTTAAGAAAGGATTAATTAACAAAACCATAGGGTAGGAGGGGTACAACTCCACACAATTCCCACCACCCAATCTCCATAACCCACCCCCTCCCCTGATAGCTTTCCCATTCTCTATCTCTCTGGGAGCATGGACCCAGGGTCACTGAGGGTTGCAGAAGGTAGAAGGTCTGGCTTCTGTAATTGCTTCCCCGCTGAACATGGGCATTGACTGGTCGGTCCATACTCCCAGTCTGCCTCTCTCTTTCCCTAGTAGGGTGTGTCTCTGGGGAAGCGGAGCTCTAGGACACATTGGTGGGGTCTTCAATCCAGGGAAGCCTGGCCAGCATCCTGGTGGCATCTGGAACCTGGTAATTGAAAAGAGAGTTAACATACGAAGCCAAACAAATTGTTGAGCAATCATGGACCCAAAGCTTGGAATAGTGGAGAGGAAGTGTTAGGGAGGTACTCACTGCAAACTTTAGTGTACTGCTTTCAGGTATATATTTTGCAGTAGTTTATGGATATGTGTGAACATAAGCTCTCTCTCACAGAAACTGGTGTATATCTAGGTTATGGGACTTTGTTAGAAAGTGAACCACCTGAGATGAAATTAGAGTGTACTATAAAAGGAAAGGTCTCACCCGAGTAATGAAGTTGAAGGGTTGTCATTCTACACGTGAAGTCTCTGGACACAGTCTGAGGTGAAGCATGTTGAGGTGGCAATCGTTGCGTTGGTTAGGTTGTGATCGGCGGATTCAATATTATTTGGTATGGATTGGGAGAGGCATATGAGAAAGTGGGCCCTATCCAAGGGTTCCAGGATTGGGGGAAGTAGGGGCTCTATAGTGGAGATGTGAGGTTCCTGCTGTCTTAGGGTTCAAAAAGACAATCGATAGTTAGTTATCATCACATTATTTGGTAATTGGGTTAACTTTGAAAAGTCCTTTTGTTATGGTTTGCTGTACAGTATCCAGTATCTTGTATATAGCTGTGCTATTGGATGCTTCTGATCTACTTGGTCTAGGCTTTTGAGAGAGTCCGCATATCAAATACACAGCCTATATATTAAAAAGATTCAGTTTGTGTTTTGAAAAACTTTGAGACATACAATTGATTTTCCCCCTCTCATATTAATCAACTACTGATTTATATGTCTACATTTTGCTAGGAGTGTACATAAACACCATTCCCACCACCAAAAGACTGTGACCCATTCCTCCCACCCACTCCCACCCCCCACTGTCCCAGAGAGCTGCACATGCCCTTTTCTATGGCTGCAAGACAGAGTGGAGATAAAGTCATAGTATGCATTCCAGGGAAGATCATCCTTCCCCCACCAGGAAAAATATGCATTCATATATGTATATTCTCTTATGGTCTTTGTTTCTTTCTTAGGGTTATCTGGTCTACCTCCCAGAATCTTGCTGCCTTTCCAGTATCAGCCTCCCTCTTCCAAGAGACTTCCTAATATCCACCCTCATTCCTGCTGCTTCCCTGACTTCTTGCAGCTCTCACTGTGGTAAGTAGTTATTTTCAACAGGTTAAGATGTTCTGTCGGAAAAGTCCCTGTCTCATGATTTTCTGGTCCCCTGGCAAGATTCTGGATAAAGGATGGTTATCAGTAGAGATTCTGTTCTTGATTTCTTTAAGAATTTCAGAACATGCTCTTGAAGAGCTGATGGTGTTCATTTTGGAAGTCTTGGACTAAACTCCCAGGATCCTGCCTCTGCATGAGAGCACTTGACACCATTCTCTCCCATTCCTTGTATTCCTAGTTGGTCAGTCTTGGTCTGTCTTGAGACCTTTTCTCCCTTCATGTACCCTAGTGTCTCCAAAACTCTGTGGTCCCTTCACTACATACTAGTTCCAGCCTATGACTTTTGCCATCATACACTTACTGACAACTCTCAGGTATTGCTTCCAAGTCCCATCTTTTCCCAGGCCTGCCCCTACCCCCACAACTTCAGACCTACCACATGCCAAACAAGATGTACCATCTCCACAGCCTGTCTCCTCAAGTCTGGTCCTTCTCCCTCTGTATTATTGTAGCTTTGTAAAAAAAAAAAAAAGCCAACCTAAGTGTTGAATCCCCCCACCCCCGTCGTCCCCCAATTCTATCCAAAACAAATCCTGTTGAGTCTCCTATCAATTTTCTTCTGGGACTTGATCTCTCCACTCTGATTCTCCTAGCTATTCAAATTTAGTTTATTTTCTTTTGCAGAGATACCTGCCCTTAATGCATTTTGTGTCCTCATTGAAGCCCCACTACCTTTCCAGAACATTCACCTTTCCATGATGCTTCACATAACCATTTATATCACCCTTCCCAACAAGTTGTTGATGTCAGAGAACAGGGAATATATAGACTTTGTAGTATTTGTTGAATGCATAGATGCTCTCAGATATGATGTGTGCTTTCACATGGAGTTGGATAGTTGGATGACACAGCCTCCCACATACTGTCACCTGTTAGCAGAGTTCTGGTTTGCAGGGTCACTTCTCTGCATCTTTGAACACCTCATTTTCTGTCCTGGAGAAGGAGACTGTCTTGCTCAGCATTAGATTATTGGCAAAAACACCCATCTATAGAGGCCACTGCATACCTATGTTCATAGCAGCACGATTTGTAATAGCCCAAGCCTAGAAGCAACCCAAATGCCCAGTGACAGATCAGTGGCTAAGAAAGTTATGCTGCATATACATCATGGAATATTGCTTAGCTGTCAGAGATGATGATATCTTCTCTTTTTCCACATCTTGGATGGAACTTTGATGGATCATGTTAAATTTTGTATTTATTTATTTATTTATGTGTGTATATATGTATATGTTTGTGTATTTACCAGGAGACTGCTTAGCTCTGGCTTACCGGCATGTGGGTGATTAAACTTGGGACCTTGGAGCCTCAGGCATAAGAGTCTATTTACATAATCATACTATTTCCCTCCTGCCCCATGCTAAGTGAAGTAAACCAGAAGGAGAAAGATGAATACCATATTATTCCACTTACAGGTTGTACTTAAGAAGTAAGGTAAGCAAAGGGAAACACAGCTTGGACTGGGTGGGGTGGATTGCAGCAAAGCAAATAACTCTGGACAAGAGGGAAATTGAGGTGGGGAGAGAGGGCATTAGGTATTTAGGACACAATGTTGAGAAGGGACTTGGGTTTATAGTGAGAGTAGTATGTAGACAACTATCACAGAAAGATAAGAAACTGTACTTCTGTGCCAACAACTGTCCTGTAAACCATTATTCCTTCAATACAATGATACATATAAATGAAAAGGCAAATCTTACGTATATATGTTAAATAGAAGTATTACTCCTATTATGCATAAAATAGGTTATAATTAGTAAAAAAAAGTGAATGCAAAAGTCTCATTAATATTTTATATTGATGACATGTTGAAATAGTATTTTTACTACAGTGAGTTAAATAAAATATGTTAAGACAAAAAAGATCATTATCAAATGTCCTGTTTGAGTACTCAGGATGTGCCAGGGATAAACTGTCTTCACTGTGAACTGGCCTTCTTTTTATTAACAAGCTGCTTTTCCCATAAAACCAGGATTTAAAGCTTTATTCTATAATGTCGATGAGGGAATCAGAACTCTAAGAGATTTTTATTCAGTGAGAATAAATTTGTCTGACCTGCTAATCCATGCTGTGCTAGTTACTACTTTACAGTAATAACAACATCTTATGTGCTAATGCTTTTGAGATACAACAGTCCTTCCTTATGTAGTATCTCATTGCTATTTTTGATCTTTGTGTAGTTCAAGTGTCAGGTATTACAGTCTGAGGAACAGACTTGGGATTTGGACTGGAGGCCAGTGGAGTTCTATTATTGCTTATTAAATTGTGGCCACAGCATTTTCTAAAGAAAACAGTGTCATTCATTTCTATTTTACTTTCAGTGATGGCAGGACAGTTGAGTAAAATTGCCTCTGAGGTTCTCTTGCCATGTTAGCATTTTCTTTTTTTCTAATTAAAAAAAAATATTTATTTATTTATTCCCTTTGGTTGCCCTTGTTCTTTTATTGTTGGAGTTATTATTGATGTCATCATTGTTGGATAGGACAGAGAGAAATGGAGAGAGGAGAGGAAGACAGAGAGGAGGAGAGAAAGATAGACACCTGCAGACTTGCTTCACCGCCTGTGAAGCGACTCCCCTGCAGGTGGGGAGCCGGGGACTTGATCCAGGATCCTTATGCTGGTCCTTGGACTTTGCGCCACCTGCACTTAACCCACTGTGCTACCACCAGACTCCCCATGTTAGCATTTTCTGATGACTAATATGAGAAATCACTGTTCTGATATTATTATTTTTGGCACCTTGGACAGTGCCCAACATACTTCTTGAGACTCAACTCTTCATCTTCAAATTCTTCACTTTCTGACACAGCCATTGGAAATGTTTCAAAGATCAGCTAGACAACAAGACATTTGCAGTTAACAGCACTGTACTATAGACTTAAAACAATTGATTAAAGAGGTAGAGCTCATTACGTTTCTTTGCCACAACAAGCACCTTCTTATCTGAGCAGCTAAAGTCATTCCTGTCATGTTTGGGGACAAAGAGGCCATTGCAACACAGAGATCCTGGACAGAGAGGCATCCTGGCTGTGGAAAATAGTCCTGTGCTCTCAGGAGATAGAAGTGAGGTCCCTGGAAAGCTGACTAAGGGTCACTCTGCACCCAGGAAAGAAATATCTAGCCATTCTGGGTCTGAGTCCTTGCGGCTTTGAAATAAAAGTGTCACTGTGCTATGACAAGGGGGACAGAACAGTTGCTCAATCACATTCCGTCCTTCTGCCCTGCAAAGTGAACTCTTCCTTTTACAACTGAACTCCAATAACTCCTCTGGGAAAATCTTTCACCATCCAACTTGGAATGAGTTCTCCTGTTCAGATGATCCCACAGTACTTAGTACACTGATTTCTTTGTTTCTGTCTCTTAGAGGAATGGTCAGGAGCTTGAACTCTGTACCCATAGTGCTGGTTTAGAACACCTAGGCTACTTCTCACTAGCTGTGTGCTATTGGGGTGGTTATTCTACCTCTGTTTTATGGATTAATATAACATGAGAGTGCTGTTGCTGATGATGACAGTACCTGTCACAGAGCTGCTGTAATGAACAACGTGTGTAAGTGTGTTGTGACAGCATCATTATGATGAAACACAGTTCAGCCTTGATTAGAGCTACTTACTTGCATCTCACCATTTAGTGCACATGGTCGATTTAAGTAGGTATTTGTTGAGTTCCAGTCATTACAACATAGGTACTCAGTAGGCATTGGGTGAATTGTTTATTGACTTGAAATTTATCAGAACTCACAAAGGACAAACCAGTTTTGGATCAGTCAGCCTATTAATGGAAATCTCTTTTCATGTAGCCTTCTGGGACTAGCCTGCTTAAAGATATACAAATCTTTATTAATAGACATGCTGCCCTCTGAAATCTACTATCGGTGTTCACTCTGATTATAATTAGTAAAATCCTACGGACCAAGATCAACAGTCTAACACTGGCAGGATGCTTTGTAGACTTTTAAACAAATATCCAGTGAATCAGCTTCCTGAGTTCTATTAAAATATGACTTTAAAAAATATTGAGGGACCAGGTGGTGGTGCATCTGGCTAGGTATGCACATTACAATGCACAGGGACCTAGGTGGAGACCCAGTGGAGACAGCCCAGAGGGTGTCTAAGTCACCTGGGAACAGGGGTGCCCCGATCCCTCAAAGCCACAAGAGACTCCTGCAAGAAGAAGTTGACCAAGAGAACTGCTTCAGGCTATACCCTGTCTCTGCTTGCTCCTACACCAGCTAGTACAGTATCTGCATCACAGGTCATAACAGGAGGATCCCCAGTTCTAGGCCAGACTGGTGCCGGGTATCAGGCCCATACACCCTGCTCCAAGGGCTTGGTCTTCGTTTACAAGAAAGAACGGAGAGCCAAGTACGTCTGAGACAGCCACCACTTGCCTGTTTATGAAGCTGCAAATAAGCTGCTCTCCAAGGTGCTGGTGCTGGTGTTTTACAGGGGTTTAGAATACCCCATAAAGGTCTTTTATTTGTCATACTTAATTTTAAATGAGTCCTTAAATTGTAGGGCATCTAAATGCCAGTGTTCCTTGAATAATGATGTGCCTTCTGGATGAGGAAGACAGCAGGCATGGCCACGATAGAGGGGAATATCAGGAGACTGTCCCCAGCTGATTCCCAGGGCAAGGGCTAAGCTTGAAGGAGGAGGAGTACTTTTTTCTTAATCACTTTATGTGGGGGGGTAATGATCTACAGTACAGCTGTGGACACATGGGCACAATTTCTCATCTCTCCATGATAGATGTCTGCATAACATGGGAGGTGTCTCAATCTCAGCCTAGGTCCTTTTCCACCATCATGTACCAGGACCCCAAAGCCCCACCCTCCACTACCCCCCCACCCCTACCCTCTTTCCCCAGAGTCTTTTGCTTTGGTGTAACACACCACACTCAGTCTGAGTTTTACTTTGTGTTTTCCCTTAGTGTCCTTGTATCTTAAGTTCTGCCTATGAGTGAGGTCATCCCATATTTATCCTTCTCCTCCCTCTCCTCCTCGTCCTCCTCCTCTTCCTCCGCCTTCTTCTTCTTCTTCTTCTTCTTCTTCTTCTCCTTCTCCTCCTCCTCCTCCTCCTCCTCCTCCTCCTCCTCCTCCTCCTTCTCCTTCTCCTTCTTCTCTCTCTCTCTCTCTGTCTTATCTCACTTAACATGATTCTTTCAAGCTCCATTCAAGATGAGGTGAAGTAGTAATAACAAACGTTGGAGAGGCTGTGGGAGTATCCCTTACTGCTTGTAGGAATGCAAATTGTCCAGCTGATATGGAGAGCAGTCTGGAGAATGCTAGAAATGGTCCTACCCTATGAACCAGAAGTGTACTCTTTTTATCAGAGAGATCCTTTGAGGGAAGGGTTGGGTGGGGAGGTGAGTTTTGCCTCACTCAGACACCTCAGAGGGACAGTCAGTGAAGAGCTACTCCGTGGATTCTTGGCTGTCCTGCCTCCCTCCCTTTTTGCTCAGTCAGCACTTCGCTGGTGCTTCACAGTAATCACTGCTGACAACTATTGACTGGTGCAGATGAGACTGAGAGAGGAAGGTGAGGGAGAAAATGGCTCCCCCATGATCTGGTTGTGCCACCCCTATGCATCAAGTTTAAGCACTGAGTTCTTGCCCTAGTGAGCCCTCAGCCTCCCTTTCCCCTCTGAGCTCCAGAAAAGGGTTTCTTCCCCTCTATAAAGACTTCCCGTTACTGCTCTAGCCCACAGTGGCATCTTTTCTTGGTGCAGACAGACAACAAGTGGGATCAGTGTCAATCCTAGAATGCCAGGACTGGGTTGTCTTCAAGCAGAACACTCCAAACTTAGGAGTTGTCACACTGCCTGGAGGAGTTATTGAGCTACAGAAGCCATCCAAGATCTCTGACTGGCATGGGTCTGGCACAGGCCTGGGTATTTGCATTGCTGACAAGCTCCTGGCAGCTGCTTGTACTGTGCTAGTAAGAACCAGAAGTCCCACACTGCTTCCTAAATGACCCAGTGAAGGGCTGTGTGGTGAAGGGACTGGATTATCAGAAGAATCACTGAGGACCTGTGGACACAAACTGACTCCTGATAAGCCATTGCTCAGCCTAGGCAGATAGCACCATTTCTAGTACAGCAGCCTGAAGCTCAGGCTCAATCCCTGGCATCACCTTGAGCCAGAGTTGAGCAATGTTCTGAAAAAAAAAAAAAAGCAGTAAGTCATTGCTCATACATTAACTACGAAAGATGTGTTTTTATTTTCCTCTAGTGTGTGGCGGGGGGGGGGGGGGGGGAGGGAAGAGAAACCCATTTAAAGCTATTGGGCTGAGCTTTACAAGGCTACAGAATCTTGAAATCTGCCATAAAGAATGACTCTGTCTCCTGATGTTAAGTAAGTTAATATGTGGAGTGTTTAGAATAGTGACTGAAACATTGCATGCTACAGAAATGTGTGTCATTGCAATTAGTGTTTTGTAGGATTGAAATTCTGCTGAGCCTCTGACCATGGGGCAGAGTCTTCATACAAGGACATACATGGAGAAGGGGGGCTGTTTTGCTTTCCTTTATTCCTGGAATAGACCCCCCTTCTGAATGTCAGCAGCACTTTCCCTTTGAGGGGTGAGTAATGGATGAGTTTTATTTCCTTTTTTTTATGCCTCCTTTCACCTAATTTTCTATTTCAAATATATATTATTACTGTCACAAGCAGAAAACCATTAGTTATTAAGTCCCCCCAACATGAGGCCATGCTAAGCAGTCACTTCACCACCTGCAGAGGACACTGTTTCCCCACCCCCACCCCAGATTGCCAATCACTCAATCTTCCTCTCTTTTAGTTACTCAGTTGTTCACTTAAAATACTGGTTGGGGGAGAGGGAAGGACTGGAGTGATCCCTCATTGGGTGACATGCTTGTGTTGCCATGCATGCTGCCCAGGTTCAAATCCCAACATTCACATGGGAGGCACCATGGCTCTGGGGGAAACTCGGTGATGTAGTGGGAACACACACACATACACACACACACACACACACACACAAACACACACACGAGAACTGATTCCATAGTTTTACTGCAGTTTTATTTATACTGTAAAAAGCCAAATTCTTCCATAATTGAAACCTTTCACATAGGTAGAACTTACTTGTCTTTGTGGTTCATTGTTTTATCAACAGGAGTCTGACCTGTTTCATGCCTCTGCCTTCTTAACCACTGTCTCCTGTGACTTTTTTATTCTGTTATTTTATTTATCTTTTAAATTCTTTTCACTGTGAGGCTACCATCTATTTTGTCTTTTTCATCTTAAACACATGAATGTATAGTATAGTCCAATGAGTGCCTATGTTTTTATCACCTCATTTTAATAATTATCATTTCATAGTCTTTTTCTTTTTGCTATTTTATTTATTTATTTATTTATTTATTTCTCAAAATTCTATTAGTGATGTAATAATGATTAACAAGATTGTAAGATGACAGGGGTATAGTTCATATAGTTTCCATCACCAGAGTTCTGTGTCCCATCCCCTTCATTGGAAACTTCCCTATTCGTTATCCCTCTCTGGGAATATGGAGCAAAATTCTTAATGGGGTGCAAAAGGTGGAAGAGCTGGATTCTGTCTTTTTAAAAAATTATTGTTGTAAGAATACTGCTGAGCTCTGGTTGATGGTGGTGTTGAAGACTGAACCTGCACCTTTAGTCTCAGACACAGAAGTTATTTTTCATACTTTTATGTTATCTCTCCAGCTCCTTTACATTTTTTACATTTTCTTTCCACCTCATTCCAGATAACCTCAGAATGTATTGCATTCTATTGTATGACTTGATTGCTAAGTATTTCAGGTTCTACCTCTGCAAGGTAAATGCTCTTTAAAAAGTAATAACCACAATGCCACCACCACACAGAAAAATAACAGTAATTCTTTAATTTCATCAAATAATCACCCTGTGCTCAAATTTCCTTAAACACTTCATACATATGTTTTTAAGTGTAAATCACAGTAAAGGTAAGTCATATAGATAGTGATGAGTTACTAGTACTGTCAAGTCTCTTTTACTGTATAGATTGCCAGAGATGACAGTTTGGTGGAGGGTGAGATGGGCTGATGCATCTCTTAGAGAAATGTGGAAATGGACCCTTATGAATACAACAATCCTGAAAATCGATGTTCCCTGACAAAGTGATATTAGAGTTGGAAGAAAACAAAAAAAGGAAGAAGATATATAGGTTTCCCCTATTTTTTCAGAAAAAAATATTATTTATTTTTCTTTTTTAATAATTTATAAAATGTAAATATTGACAAGACCATAGGATAAGAGGGCTACAACTCCACACAATTCCCACCACCAGAACTCCGTATCTCATCCCCTCCCCTGATAGTTTTCCTATTCTTTATCCCTCTGGGAGTATGGACCCAGGTCATTATGGGATGCAGAAGGTGGAAGGTCTGGCTTCTGTAGTTGCTTCTTCTCTGAACATGGGCGTTGGCAGGTCGATCCATACTCCCAGCCTATCACTCTCTTTCCCTAGTGGGGCAGGGGTCCCCATTTTATCTTTTTCCTCCTTCAAGTTTATCTTGGAGAATCCAGTCCGGGTCATTTGTCCTGGGAAGCTGACTACATTTGGGGTTGTCTGTTTCAACAAGCTCCCCTGTGCTGAGTTTCATGTAAGTTCTACTTGCCTACATTGATACTGGTGCCCTGGGCTCCAGGAGGCGGAGCTGCACCAGTATCTCAATACCTCTCATTATCTCCACCTGCGAATTCCTTGCTGGAGGCCAGATGTTGACACACCAGTGCTAAGACATGTCTTTGTTTATTAGCTACAAACATCTTATAAATAGATGATTCTTCTTTCCATCAGTTCTGTAGTCATCTGGGGGACAGTTCACTTAGGAAAAGCCAGACAAATGAGTGTTTCCACTCACTTTTTAAGATAATTAGTTGGATTCTTTGTGACTAAATAGTTAGGCTTGTGAATTTTTACAAACTCAAGGGTTTAAGCCTATTTGCTGTCTTTTGATCTAGTCCAGCTTTTGTTGTTGAAGGACTAACCGCCTCTTCTTGGCCTTCAGTAGCCTCTTCAGCTTTGCTCTGGAGTCCTATTGAGGGCACGCTAGGAGTCACTGATGAGAGTTTTCTTTTGAAAGTACAGAAGGAGTCCACACAATGGTGCACTAAGCAAAGCACACACATTACTAGATGCAATGGCCCAGGTTCAAGCCTCCTGGTCCTCACATTCAGGAGGGAAGCTTCATAAGCAGTGAAGCAGGGTTTCAACTATCTCTCTGTCTTTCCCTTTCTACTTTCCCTCTCTTCTCAAATCTTTGATTTTCCTATCAAAATACTAAATATATAAATATTGTTTACATATGGCAAGATGCTCTAGATTCACCTTTAGTTTCTGCCACTCCCTACCAAAAGAAAAAAAAAAAGAAAGAAAGAAAGCTTTCACTAAATATCCCTCCAAAGGCACTTGGCTTCTTTTAGTAGAAATGGGCCCCAGTCAGTTCAGCTTTGCTGGGTAAGTCCTAGGTTACAGGCCTCTGTACTGGCAAGAGACAGGAAAAGAATATCTCAATATATGTATGTTTGAAAATTTATTATGAAACAAACTTGGTGTTAATATTGCTGCTGTCAATTCAGGATTATTTGGACTAGTGAATTTTATTTAGCTTTGTGTTGCATATATAGGTATGTTTCTCTGAAAAGTCTTGAGCCATTTTTTGCATAGGGAAACCACAGAAAAATACAGCATTACTTTTCTGTCAACTCAATATATTCTGTCAATATAATATATATTAACATATAACATAGTGTATATTACTATTATCTTTAAAAAACATTTCTTCATCAATGCTAGAGAAGAGAGAGAATCAGGAAATTTCTCTGGTGCACACGATACCAGGGATCAAACTTGGGACCTCAAAGTTGTATGTCCAGCACTCTTGCCACTGTGTGATCTGCCATGTCCTATACCCACTGAAATTTTAAGTGTTCTCTCTCTCTCTCTCTTGCTGAAAGCATCACTTCCTAGAGTCACAAGATAATGACTAATTTGATTTATTGAACATGGTATATGCAAAAGTCCAAGAAGTATAATCCAAACATGACCAGGAAGATTATGATTTAAACATTAGATATGGATTACTTTTATTCTTTGCATGACTAGGGATGTAGTTCACCTGGGAAGGCATGTATTTAGGCATGCATGTGACATAGGTTGGAGCTCCTGGCCCCTACAGCACTGGGGGAAGGTTCTGTGCTGCTAACTCTCCTCTCCTCTCCTCTTCCTCCTCCTTCTCTCCTCTCTCTTGTCCTCCTCCTCTCCTTTTTCTTCCCCTCTCTCTTTCTCCCCCACTCCCTCTCTCCCTCCTCATATGAAAAACTTAGCCTAGAAAGGTAAAATTCTGGTGATGACACTGTTTTTTTTTCTTTTTTTCTTCTTTTTTGTCCTTGGGATATGTTTCACGACGAAGGGTGGGTCTGTAATCAAACTGCCATGTTTTAAAATTGCCTTGATTCACAGTTTTATAGAGCCAACTAAGTAGAGAAAGCGAGGCTCACTTATTTCATCTTGCTTTTGATTTTAAGGGATTACCTCTGGAAAATTTAATTTGTTTTTGCATTTACATAAAATATATCTACATGGTTTCAGAATTAAACCTCCTCCAAAGTAGAGTCTATTAAAGGAAACTCATCATTGTGCTTTTCACACAGGCACTCAGCTGATGTTTGTAAGCCCCACCCCCTCAAGATCAATGCACAGGCTCTGCATTTCTCTCTCCCTCCCAGGTCCTTGCCCTTAAGATGACCTAGAAGCTCTGGTTCCACATCTTGTTGCCTCATTAGGCCTGTCTCTCCTGAGATCTCCCTTCTCCTGTAGAGTAGGAAGTCTCTGTGCCCTGGATTATGAGTTTCAGTGATTGTGTATTAGGCAAGAGGAAGCAGGCTCTGAGGACAGACTCAATAAAGTCCTTTATAGAGGAAGGATCACACAGTCAGGCCTGTGTGTGTGTGTGTGTGTGTGTGTGTGTGTGTGTGTGTGTGTGTGTGTGATTTTTGCTCACTTTCCTGTGTGCTGCATCTCCAGCACAAAGTGTTTGCTTAATAAAAACAGCTGGAATCAAACCTCCTCCACATGTTCCAGACAGCCTCACAGTGACCTCAGCAGTCACTCCACACTCACAGGGTAGATCCAAAGCATTTGGTTTCTGGCTGTGAAGGGCAGTGGGACTTGCCACTAAATACTCCATTTATGAATTCCCCTAATTTTAATGTAGTATTTTGGGCTGAGGAGGCAACATAATGGTTATGCAAATAATATTCAAGCCTGAGGCTCTGTCAGATGAGCAGTGTTTTGGTAAAAGCAAAACAAACAAACAACAGCAACAACAAAAAAAAAACCAGAGCAGTGTTCTGAGTAGCCCCTACCCCCAAACACCATGCTGGAAATGGGCTCTAAGTTAAACTTCCTTCTCTAAGCCTTTGCTATATTTTCTTTCTCTTTTTTAAAGGTTTACTTATTTATTATTTATTTCATAGAACAGAGAGAAATTGATAGGGGAGGGGTAGATAAGGAGGGAGAAAGACATATGCACCACTGCTTTACTGTTGATGAAGCTTCCCCCAACAGGAACGGGAGGCTTGAATGCTGGTTCTTCCTTCCCTTCCCACCCCTCCCTTCCCTTTCCCTCTCTCCCCCTCCCTTCTCCTCCCCTCCCCTCCCCTCCCCTCCTCTCCCCTCCCCTCCTTTTCCCTTGCCTTTCCTTGCTTTGCCTTGCTTTGCCTTGCTTTGCCTTGCTTTGCCTTGCTTTGCCTTGCTTTGCCTTGCTTTGCCTTCCCTTCCCTTCCCTTCCCTTCCCTTCCCTTCCCTTCCCTTCCCTTCCCTTCCCTTCCCTTCCCTTCCCTTCCCTTCCCTTCTCTCCCTTTCCCTATTCTTTTCTTCCTTTCTCCCTCCTCCTTCTTCTCTTTTATTTTGGTCATCACTGGGGCTTCACTACCCTTGGCTGACTTTTTCAGATACAAAGACCAAAACAGGAACAGGATAGTGGTGCACCCCGTTGAACACACGTTACCATGTGCAAGGACTTGGGCTTAAGCCCCCAGTCCCCACCTTCAGAGGAGAAGATTCATGAGTGGTGGAACAGTGCTGCAGGTGTCTCTTTCTCTCTCTCTCTCTCTCTCCCTCTCTGTTCCTCCTCAATTTCTTTCTGTACTATCAAATAAAAGAGAGAGAGAGAGGAGGGAGGGGAGGAAGAAAGAAAGAAAGAAAGAAAGAAAGAAGGAAAGAAAGAAAGGAGAAGAAAAAAGTCACTAGGAGTAGTCGATTTATTGTACAGGCTCTGAGTTCCAGCAATAATCCTGGGAGAAAAAAAAAAAAGACTATAACAGAGATAGAGGGACAGAGAGAATGACACCATACCAATGATGCTTCCCTGCTTATGTTGGTGGTCGTGTGGACAGCAAAGTAGGTGTACTATCTATGTAAGCTCACTTACCAGCCCTTCCTGGGCATCTTCTGACTTCTTTGTGGAACTGTCTGCTCCCAACCCCCAGATGCTTGTATCTGCTTCCTCAGATGTGTGAAGACTCCAGGCAGGGCATGAGGAGGAGGCTTCTATCTAGAGATGCCTTTGCAGAGAGAAAGAGAACTCTAGGTGCTTCAGCTTGAGTGCCTTTGGATTATTCTGAAAATACCTGTTGATTTCATATAGTTCAGTCCTGAATAGGCTCAGCGTGAGAAGCTGCAGGCCTCCATGAAATACCTGGGAGCTGTTTTCACATGACAGTTTGGATTGGTTTGGCCTGAGGCTAACTGGCCTTGCTCTAAACTTGCATTCCTACCTCTTCTCTCCCAGCTGCCAGGAGCTGTGGATCTTGCTGTGACTGGCTTTGTTCTCTGCATAGTGCATTCGTTCCCAAAACACAGGGACCCATTGGGGAGCAGAGCTGCCACCATGCTGATATCATCTTTGGGACAGTCTGCCTCAAAGATCATTGCAAATTTCTCTGTGTATTTTGGACAGGCAAACCACCTCAAACAGAGGACACCTGCATGCATTTGCACACCTACAGAACACACACATTTGCTCACATAGGAATACACACTTATAGCATAAGCTATAACGTGAGCTCACACAGACATGCACTTGGCATGCACCCACTTATATATTGTGCACACATTTACATGCACACATTTACACACACACACACACACACACTCACACACACTCCTGGACATGGTCACATGTCTATTAGTGCATGCATGCAGACATACTCACAAACATCCACCCACAAGCTCATCTAGTCAGGCAGGCACATGTGGACGTACTCATTAAGCATATGCTCATGGGGGCTGGGCAGTGGTGCACCTGGCTAGGTGCGCACATTCCCAAGCACAAGAATCCAGGTTCAAGTCTCCTGGTCTCCACTTTCTGAAGGGAAGCTTCAAAGCAGTGAAGTAGTATTGCAGGTGTCTCTCTGTCTTTCTCCCTTTCTCTCCCTTCCTTCTCAATTTCTCGATGTCACTATCCTAAATAATTAAGAAAACACTTAATTATATTCCAATGGGCCTGTGGCTATACTAGTTTTTTTTTTCCTAAGCTTGAAATCTGATATGCAGGTGGATCCTAATTATTGTCTGGGGAGATGGTATCATGGCTGGCAGAAGGACCAGAAAGCTGGATCAGGGAAGAGAATAGCTCCCAAATACGGCAAAGGTATACAAATATTGTTGACTGTAATCCCCAACGATTTGATGTGATCTGGGGCCTATATTCAGCTTGGGAGTCTATGTGACCTCTGCATCCCTGGAGATGTGAGCTCACATTCTATGGTCATAAATAGGAACATTCCAAGCTGCCCCAATACCAGAACCCACCTTCCTGAGGTGTAGCATAGAGTATGTTGTCCAGCCTCCCTTCAGAGGATGGCACATTCTCTACCATTGCTGATCCAAGTTAAGGGCAAGGTCCTCTGGGGGCAACAAAGGGGTCTATTGTGTTGTTCCTGCTAGGAATAACCAGTAACAATGGAGAGAGGGATACAACTTCACACAATTCCCACCACCAGAACTCTGTATCCCATCCCCTCCCCTGATAGCTTTCCTATTCTTTAGCCCTCTGGGAGTATGGACCCAAGGTCCTTGTGGGATGAAAAAGGTGGAAGGCCTGGATTCTGTAATTGCTTCCCCACTGAACATGGGCGTTAACCAGTCGATCCATATTCGCAACCTGTCTCTCTCTTTCCCTAGTGGAGAAGGGCTCTGGGGAACCAGAGTTCCAGGACATATTGGTGGGGTTGTCTGTCCAGGGAAGTCTGGTTGGCATCATGCTAGCATCTGGTGCCTGAAGGCTGAAAAGAGAGTTAACATACGAAGCGAAACAAATTGTTGGCCAATTATGGACCTAAAGGCTGGAATTGTGCATATGAAGAGTTGGGGGCCCCTCCATTTTGTAGATAACTAGTAGGCATACTTTAGTTATAGCCTATGGTTTAGTCATTGTTTCCTTTTTATAGATAAAAAATTAAATAAAAAGAGAAAGTACTTAAAAAGACAGAGAAAATTTTTTTTAAAAAAAAACAATAAAGCACGAGTTCACATTTCCTGAATCAGATAAACACACACACTCATCTTTCTCCTTCCCCTATTCCAGAAGTGTGCCTCCATCACTCCAGATGCAAACTTTTATATTTTGCAATGGTACCCTCTTCACTATGTTCAGGAAGCAAACATCTAGATGGGAGGTCCCCAATGGCCATTTACTATCCTGAATGTCCTACAGAGCACTCCGGAAGGCTGAGACCTAAAGGGGAGGCTTTCTCAGTAAGCTCATGCCCTAGAACTAATCTCTGAGATACCAGGGAATAGTTGTTAATGTCTTTGTTCACCCCAGCTGGGAAAATGAAGCAAAAAGCAGGTCAAGATCATCCAGAGGCCCCAAGGCACCAGACACAGACCAGAAACCAGCTAGCCCAAGATCTGTGACTCTGATCTGGCACACCATACCAGGAAAAGATGCTGCTTTCTGCCTCTAATCATGCTCAATCCTTTTATCAAAGTTTTTTTTTTTTATGTTCTAGGATGGGCCCTGGTATGAGGCTCCGTATATGATTCAGAGGAAGCAGCTGTATGTTTTGCCTCTCTTTTATTTATTATTTTATTTATTTATTCATTTTTTGAGGGGGGGTGAGTGGTTAACAGTAAATACAGTTGTTAGTACATGTGTAAAATTTCTTAGTTTTCTGAAAAGACACTCTAACCCCCAGCTTAGGTCCTCTTCTACCATCATGCACCAGGACCTGAAACTCTCTTCCTGTCCCACCCCCGACCTCCACACCAGAGTCCTTTATTTTGGTGAAATATACCAAACCCAGTCCAAGTTCTGCTTCGTGTTTACCTTTCTAGTCTTATTTCTCAACTTCTGTCTATAAGTGAGATATTCCCATAGTCATCCTTCTCTTTCTAGCTTATCTCATTTAACATGATTCCTTCAAGCTCCATCCAAGATGAGGCGAAGAAGGTGAATTAATTATTTTCAATGACTGAGTAACATTCCATTGTGCAGATAGACCACAACCTACTCAGCCATTCATCTGTTGTTGGACACTTGGATTTTGGTTTTAGAAATTGTGCTGCTATGAACATAGGTATAAACTATTTTTTTTGGATAAGTGGTTTTACCTCTCATCAGCCTTCCTTTTAAAATTAGTGATTTAATAATAGTTAACAAGACTGTAAGATAACGGGTACAATTCCACACAGTTCCCACCACCAGAGTTCCATGTCCAATTCTCTCCATTGGAAGCTATTCTTTATTCCTCTGGGAGTATGGACCAAAATTCTCTGTGAGGAACAGGAGGTG